>NW_017307130.1:400356-514476 GCF_000935625.1 Nanorana parkeri | reverse complement strand
ACAGGGTGTTCCTCACCATTATGTACCTGTGACAAAACTGCCCCTAGACCAACATCAGATGCATCAGTTTGGACTACAAAGTCCTTGGAAAAATCAGGGGAGTAGAGGATCGGCAATGCACAAAGAGCCCTCTTCAGGACCTGGAAAGATTCCTCTGCTTCTGGGGACCATTTGACCATCACCGAATTCTTCCCTTTGGTCAGGTCAGGCAATGGGGCTGCAAGAGTTGCAAAGTTTGGGATACTTGGTTTAGAAACTGTGGCACCGTCTGGGTGTTCCCAGAGTCCCCAAAATTCAGCGAAGTCTCTCCCAATAATCACCTCATGCACCAACTAAGGCACAACCCCAACCAAGTGCCTCAGATTACCCCGGGCGGTTCCAAACTTCACAGTTGCTATAGGATACTCCCGAGTATCACCATGTACACACACTACAGCAACCTTTTTAGCCTGGAAGTTCACAGGGCCTAATCAGAGTTACTAAAGACTTAATCAGAGTTACTAAACTTCCAGAGTCCAGCAAAGCAGTAACATGCTTATCATTCACAGTTATTGCACACATGTGTTTTCCCTTCACTGGTACTGCGGTGCATGAAATAGCGGCAAACAAAGACTGCCGCCTTTCCTTGAAAGACACGTCACACTGCATAGGCTCATCAGTCAATGGACAGTTCGCAGCTACATGTCCAAGTTCCTGGCAACGAAAACATCTAACATTCCTCAGGTTAGGTCTGCTGACTGGCACTGGTTTTCCTGCTTTGGAATGCCAGCCTCCCAACTTTACATCAGCAGTTCTTCCCCCGGCTTCCTTGCCACGCTCACCACCCACTTCCCCTGGAACAGTCTTACCAGTTACCAAGGGAGACCGTGGTTTTGGGCGGAAAGTCCATGGGCTCACAGGGAAGGCGTTCAAGTCCTCAGCTGCAAAGTACCTCTCAACAATCTCCACAAGCTGATCGACTAAGGGTCCCCTTGGGTTACCCACTTTTGCAAGATGACAGATCCAGGCTCCAGAGCCCTGTCTGTTGGCCTCACCTGCACTAAATTGCCACTGAGGCAAAGCGTAAAACCTGGGGCCTACTATAGGTTCCGGAATGTGTGAGAGGAATCTGGGCGACACATAAACCCCGGACAGGACCTCTCCTTGCTCTCTACATGATGACCTGCTACAATGTGTAGCGCATTTGTTGTTTTTGCACGTACTCGCACCAACACGTGTTTGCGTGTGTATGTGCGTGCACGTGGGGCGGGGGACTTAAAAAAAATGTTTTCATTTTTTTCTTTTTCTTTTATGTTACTTTCATTTGTATAACTTTTAAACACTTTATTTTTATTTTTTTACACTAACCCTATTGCTTTTACATAGGGGGCTGATAAGCCCCTATGTAATAGCAGATAGGGTGTGACAGATCCTCTTTATGGAGATTTCAGGTGTCTTTCAGACTCCTAATGTCACCAAGGGACCCCAAAGAAGCTGAGGAAGCAGAGATCTGCTTCCCCAGCTTCATCTCCTGGCTCTAAGAGCCGGAGACTGTGTACAGTGACACCGGAAGTGATGTAATACCCATCACTTCCGGATCCAGTGATCAGAGGAGAGATCAGCGGCAGGAAGCCACTGAATCTCTCTCCGATCATTGCAGGGAGACCCGTCGAGCTGCTCCCGGGCACCGCACGGGGACAGCAGTGCCCGGGGAAGACAACAGCGGCCGTGGCGGGGGGGAGACGCCGCATGGTACAAACGATCCGGCAGCTGTACAGACGTTGGATCGCTTGTACATTAACAGCCATCGCTGGCTGTTAAAAGCGGTATCGAGAACACGGCTGCTGCAGCAGCTGTGTTCTTGTTTGAACCACTTTAACGGGCCACCGTCTTTAGATGTATTGCAGCCCGGTAGTGGTATAAAACCGTAATTATTTTTTAAACAGAGAATGTGTTTCAGTGTCATTCCAAAGTAAATGCTCATCTGAAAAGGCACCTGGGCAATCCAAAGAGAATAATAATGTGGTGCAGTATGAGCTTTGCAGTGAATAGTGGGTGCAGCTACACTGTGCTGACAGTATCTACACAGCACAAATGCCACAGTCATTGTACCCACAAAATATACATTACTAAAGCACAACAAAAGTCTCCCAGACACATGTAAAAAAGACACATTTAAAAGCACTTCTGCATACAGAATTTCCTGTACCATTGCTCACCTCTGAACCCCCTGCACATTTCATCCACCTTGATCTACTGTGCACCACCCTGTACCGCCCTCTTCCCCACTGATCACCTCTGCATCCATCTGTAACCTCCCCTCCACCTCTGTTCTCATGTGCACTCACTTACAACCCCCCTCCACAACTGATCACTAGAAATTAGCTTTGGGTTCTGGATGAGCATGAGTTCACAGTGAACCCAACCCATTTGCAAATTGTAGGCATGGCAAACTAATGAAGATATTTGCTGCATAGCAGCCAACTATAACTAATGCACTTCAATGTCTCTGAACTTAGGTCAGACAGCTTACAATGTCAGATAATGGGGATTTTTGTGTGGACCAGACTCTCGCAGTGCATAGGGACAGATCAGTGTAGGGCTTGTATGGACAGGTGTTTTAAATTAGATATAAACCCTTCATTGAATGACCTTCAGGTAGCAAAATGCTATGTATATTGGAGAACTGTAGGGTGAGGAGGGAAGAATTCTTATATTTTATTGCTGCTGAGTGCTGATATGTGTCCTGCAGCTACTTTACAGATTCCCTACATTCCTGTTTTTAAAAAGGCATATTTTATTTTTTTGCTGTGTACATTTTTAACAGCCTGTCCCTGAGTCCACATGCATTTCATTGAAGCATGTATATTTTGACAGGGCATATTTGATAATTGTTGTGGTTACAATATATTTATAAAAGGCCTTTTTTTTTGTTAAAACCGTGTAATATTCCTGACCAATGTGCATCAGCACTGAAGATTAGTTTTTCCTTTGGAAAGTCATGTGACAGGGTTATTCAAGGGCATAGCATTGTCACCCTATAACACAAAGTGTTTTTTATAGCCTTTATAGCAGTACCTACAGCTGTTAAAGCTTATTTAAAATTTTAGTAGTTGAATTCATATCTCCTTAAACAAACTATGCTTAAAGTGTTTCTAAACCCAAAAGCAAAAATGTAATATGTGACAGGTTACCGGTTTTGAAATGTGATGGGGGCATTAGTATTCTTTTCTTAGGCTTTTTTTCCTTTATTTTACCCTGGCGATATATCCAGTAAGTCAGTTATTTTCCAACTTTCTTTAACATACTAAGCTGTCTAGGGAAGCAGCAGATAGAGTGTTGATACAAACCATTTTACACTTACAGGAGTGATTACAATAGCCAGCTTTTATTCATTTATGTGTAACCTTTATCACAAAAGGGAACATATGTTGATGTAACTACATTTGCATCTAACACTTTCCTCTCCATAGGTTGACAATTCTGCTGTCCAAGGGTGGCTTTGTTGTCCAAATGCTGTCCAAGGGTGGCTTTGTTGCTCCTCCTCAACCTGAGACAGGAAGTGTGTTACTGACTGGATCAATAGGTAAACAATAAAGAGAAAAAGTCTGAAAAGGAAAACCACTCCATCCATTACATTTAAGGACTGGCATGCTGTAATATAATACATGTTTATTTGTGGGGTTCAATACACTTTAAATTATTTGAATTTCAGTGCTAGGGTATATTTTTGTATGTGCCCTGCCTGTTTGCACAGATCTGTGCAGCCAAAAACCCTTTTTATCTATTTTCACTGACTAATACCTAGCCCTCAACATCTGAGCTACTTATTTCTATTAAATGGGGTATTTTCCCTTAATTTTTTAGATTATAACATTAAGCATCGGGTGATTAGAGCACAGTAAACAGTTGTTGCTGACATGCCACCCAAGTGCTGTAAAAAAAGAAACAATTCAGTTCAAGAATAGTAAAAAAAGTTAGGCATACACCATTTAGGCATACTATCCCTCATAAAAACTGTCCTGCTGTTGACCAATTTTACATTGCTAAATCCTCCACACTATCTTCATTTTGTAAATTTAGAAACTGTTTATTCCATTACTAATAGGTAAATTAAAATAGTTATTAGGACTTAACAGTACATTTGCAACATTTATAAAGCTTTTACAAAACTGTAAGGTATTCAGTAACTGCCTTAACACACTTAAGTCTTACATAATTAAAGATATATTAACAGATAAAAAAATGTATTTTCTATTCCACAACAATTAAGTTGATTCTGCAAGGACTGAATTGTTTAACCAGTTGCTGTCCAGGGGCAATTTCTTATTTTTTGCAAACACATGATCAAATCTGGGCCTTTGCCTAGAAAACAGCCTAAAACCCCCAAACAATTATTTTTTCTGAAAGCAGAGGCTCTGTAGAATAAAAAATGCTTGTTGCAATATTTTGTATAGCACAATATTTGCGCAGATATTGATCAAACCAGTATTTATAGGATAAAATACACTAAATTTAATGTTAGAGAACAGAAGCGTCATATAATAGCCATTTTTAAAAATAAAATATAAGAAATGGGGTTGTGTTGGGTAAATTGATACACGTCAAGCCTTCAAATTGTGTGTGAGTCAACATTTTCGCACATAGGCATGCCCAACACATGTTTGCATTTGTATGTGCATGTACATGGGGGTAAGGGACCTCAGCCTCGCTGTTCCATGTTTTTTATTTTTTAAACGTGAATCTAACACTTAACTTTATTGCTATCATATAGACTAACAAGTCCACTATGTGATAGCAGAGAGGGTATCCTCTTTATGGAGACATCAGGGGTCTATCACAACCCTAATGTCACCTATAGACCTCAAAGAAGCTGATGAAGCACAGATCATGCTTCATAAGCTTCATCACTGCTCACAGCAGCTGGAGAAATGACAGACTGAAAGCAGAAGTAATGTAATACACAATGCTTCCAGGTACAGAGATTGGAGGGAAGATCAGCCACTGAAAGTGTGCTAATATCCCTCTAATCAAGCGCTCCAACCTGCTGTGCTGCTCCCGGGCACGCACAAGGATAGAGAAGACATAGAGATAACTAAGCTCCGAATTTGGTGAAACATGTCAGAGGGGGTGAGCCTCGGGCAAGACTCAGTGTCACTGATGAACTTTTAATTATCTGATTTTGCGTGGAATGGAGTGCGGACGGATTTTTCCTTAATATATACCACAGGACAGCAATGTTTATATATACATACAGTGGTCCTGAAGTAGTTAAACAATGTCATCTGGTCCATTCTTATCAAACTCTTTATTCTTTATCTGTCAAGGGTGTAATTCCTGTTTTGACAATCAGAAAATAATAATCTTTGATCTGTCTGGATTCCTTACAATCACCCCAACAAACTAAGCTGCACTGAAGAACTTTGCGTTGGCATTCTCATCATTCCTCTTTACATCTAGAGTTTGATTTAGTTTAAATTGAATATCTTTGTTACCGATGCAGAGCCATAACAAGATCATTCCATCTGTATATATCTGTGGCAGCAGAAAAAGGCTGTACTGTCTTTAATGTATGAGATAGGAGCACTTGTAAGTGTTCACTGACAGCCTTAACATCTCTGCACACCATGATTGTTTAAACGGAGCAAGGTTGGCCATATGAGGAAATACAAGTATAAAATAAATTATATAGTTAAAAAATGTAAACCTGTAAATGGGGTAAAAAATATAAACATAAAAAAAGTAGACCAGGGTGAGAAAATGTCTAGGTCTGGACCAGTGTTTGGCTCTCAACACTATCTAAGCTCAGGTTTCTACTCTCTGTATTTATTAAAAGACCATTGGCTGCTTACTCCTTTTAATATTAGAATTGAGGAGATGAAATGGATAAGAAGTAAAAGAGTTAATGAAAAGATCAAGAGATGAGTATGAGAGGAAATAAATATGCGGTTATGTTGAAACCAAGAAAAACGGAATATGATTGAGTTCTTAGGACAAAATTTATGAAAAAATATATGTTTTAAAATAAAACACAACATATTGGGTTTTATTTACTAAAGGCAAATAGGCTGCTGACTTTGCAAGGAAATTTGCACTTAACAAGGGAAGTTTACCATTTTGTGACTGAGGGGAAGTTCTCACTTCCATCATGTGCAAGAAAAAATGCTGTTTTTTTATTTTTCTTGCACACGATTGGGTATACTTTACAAAGTGAAGTGTTCACCACATTCACTAAGCTAAGGGAAACTTCCCCTACAAAATGCACATATCCCTTGCAAAGTGAACAGACGTTTTCCCTTTAGTAAATAAACCCCATGGTATCAACATTGCACTGCATATCCTCTTTGTACCCCTAGGCTGGCCAAGGATGCCATGGCAGTCACAGTAACAGCACTTTCAATTTCACTCTTAATGTCCTCTTGCATTACAATTTTAGGTGTAACCTTTGAGCACACTATAGTTGTTGGACGTTTTATGCAACAATCTTTACATCTCAAGTATTTTTTTTTATCAAGCAAGACATGAACAACTAAAACTGTCAGATAAATATTTTTTTTAAATAGTAGGTTTGGTGGCACATGATCTATTGAAAGAAATATTTATACATCACAATTTAGGATAAAGTTCAGCTGCATTAAAGTGAACTAAACTCAAGAGTGAAATCTTAAAAATGTATTCAAGTATCTTAACTAATAACAAAAATGTAGTTTATTTGTGTATCACTCAGCTGTAGGTCCTCAAATCATCTCTGAATTCATGCTGACACTGTCCTTCCTCCTGGAGGGGGGCTACTTTTGTTCCCCATGGTCCTTGTGCGTTGCAAATTTGCTACCAATTCAAGCTTGCTCTCATGATGGACTATAATCTCAATACAAATAAGTAATCTAAATGTGAGCCACGCTACGTGTCAGCAGAAATTCAGACCTGATTTGAGGATGTACAGCTGAGTTATACACAAATAAGAGATGTTTTTGTTAATAGTTAAGGTGCTTGAATGCATTTTTAAGATTTAACTCTTAAGTTTAGTGTCACTTTAAGTTCTGGGTGAGCTGTACCCAGGAAACTTTGGTGCACCAAATAAGAATTACGTTATTAGTTTATCTTAGACAATCATTTCCTCAATTCAATAAGAAAACATATTTTTGTCACTTCAGCTAAAATTTATACAATTAAAGTAAGACACATATATTATTTTTGACAATTCAATTTTTTTTAAAGAAGACAGAATATGGGTTTTATTGGTTGCCGAACTTCTAAAATATGATAATAAAATGCATTTTAAAAGTGTTTATTGTGAGATAATTTTAGAACAAAAATGAACAAAGACCTGTTTCATAGACTTCAAAGTCAACATTGGGAAAACCAATGCTGGAAGGTATAGGGGACATCCATAATAACATCTAATTTATATTTAAAAAACTATTCCTTTGTTTCAATAAATAATCCCATGTCCTCATGTGCATGATGCATATGGTATCAATAATCAAACCGTAAATGATGGTTTCCACCTAAACTGTATCTGCAACATCCAAAAGACGGACATAACCATATCTGTAAAGAAATGCATCCCAATCTTTAGTAATACATTCCAAATATTCCCATTATCCCGTAAAAAATCTAAAAAAACAAGAAAACAACTTAATAAATTAATATATATCAAAAGACAATGCCATAATCGCATATTAAATATTTTTGGGCACTTTGTGTTACATTAATAATGCACTGCCCCTGTCTCTCCTGCAATCTCCTAAATACAAATCACCCTGCTCACCATAGAAAAATATATTCTACTTTGCTAATTCACATTGCCCAGGCATATTCTACTGTCGCCACCATTTAAAAAACTCCAGTGAAAAAACAATTACAATTTGTTATCACTGTAGTGGATGTGGACAGGGATCGGCTGTAAAGGGGCTGCAGGACATCAGCACAATTGAGGCTATCAAAACAAACAGGATACCATCCTGCATTAAAGGAGAACTATGAGGTGAGTGCTTTTCACTCACCTCATAGTTCTAGCTGACCTGTGACAATGAGACTGTCACAGGTCGGCTCAGTAGATCGGGAGGTGAGCGAACACATACCGGCGTTCGCTCACCTCTCGATCCTGTCACGGCTCTCTGCCAGTGACAGGGGAGGGGCTGGATTCCCCCCTCCCCACTCTGATCCGCCAGCGCTGACTGGCGGAATGGACGGGGGAGGGGGCGGGTACAGCTGGCTCTGCCTCTAGATAGCCAGGTACAGCTGGCTCTGCCTCTAGATAGAAACGCTTCAGCTGTGGCATCTCAGTATACCGCGAGCTACAGCTCGTGGTATACTGAGCCTAGGGTGATGGGAGGATGCTAGTTTGTGTCCTCCCATTACCCTAAGGAGAACTATGGGGAAAAGCCTTAACCCCATAGTTCTCCTTTTAAAAGAGGGATTTTGGCAAGGGATAAAAACACAATTTTGCCACATTATAAATCACTGGTTGTAATGTCGCTTATACCTCACCCCTCGCAGCATCCAAAGCTGCCTGTGCCACTCTCCCAAACCACAATATGGCAGCCGCAAGGTGCAGTGTTTTCCCAATCTTTTCCTATGGGAGGGCGCTCTGCATCAGCTCCAAGTTTAAATTGCAGATCTGTTTTCCAGGAGAATGCTCACCTGTCACCACACCCTCTCTGATAGCTGCTAATCAGCAGACCTTTCCTATGAAGCACTGCTGCTTAGAGAGCACAGTGCTCAGTTATTAGTGAGCTTCCCATTGTTCAGACCTGTGATTCCTCAGCATTCAGACCCTTGTTCCGTTATTCCTGATTCCTGCTTGTTTATCGTTTCTGAACCACAGCTGCCTGCACTGACTTTGTCTTGTTTAACCGCATGAGAACCATGTTTTGGCCTCACCTTGAGAATGCAGTTCAGTTTTGGTCAGCAACCCTCAGGAAAGATGTCCTCAAACTTGAGAGAGTTCAGAGATGGGCTACAAAATTAATATAGGGGATGCAAGGCCTGAGTTGCAAGGATTGCATGCAGACATTAAACTTGTTCTCCTTAGAAAAGAGGTGTTTAAGAGGGGGACCTAATTGCAATTTTCAAAATCATTAATAGGGACCACAATATCTGGAATAAGATGTTTACACTGAGAACTCTATAGATGGTACAAGGACACAAGAGGTTAGAAGAAAGGCAGTTTAATCGTAGACAGTGCAAGGAGTTTTTTTCCTGTTCATATAGTGGAATACCCTTCCACAGTCAGTAGTATCCGCTGATAGCATTGATAATTGAAGAAACTTTTAGATGAGTTTCTTAGTTCACTAAATATACAAGGATATTGGCACTACTAGAGCCTAGTGTATACAATCATAACAAAATATTAAAAAAATAAACAGCATTTTGTCAGACACATGACATATAGTAAGGGTTTACATCTACTAACAGATTTGCCACCGCCTACAGGTCCTACACTAATCTTTCCCCATACAGTCTGTCAACAGCAATCCCGATGCTTTCCCCATCACAGATAAAGCATATTGTCAATATGGCTGTGGTGACCTTACCCGTGGTGACCTTACCCTTTTATAGTGTGGGGAGTGGCTTTTTCAAAAGTCCACTTATTGGCCCTTCTGAACCAGATGACCTAGGTTCAAAGAACAGGTAGTGCATTATAGTTGGAAAAAATTTGGCCTGTTGAATTTACATTTTAACTTGCTCATGCAACTGCGTCATTCAGAATTTTAACAGTTGCAAACCTGTGAAAATATTTCCATTATACTAATTTGTGGCCATGCCAACCCAACTTAATGTTATCAGTGTTTTGCTAATAATTTAATAATAATTTTTTTTGCAATGTAGCATCTAAAGGTAAACAACGTTTTCCTAAAGTAAAAATTTGATATCTGTTTAATCGGAAGACTATGTTGGTTATATTTTGGGGTAATATCTGGTCTGGTCTTATATAAAACACTCAGGGACACAAGGGGGAAATGGTATCTTAATGTTTAATGACTATTATGATGAAATGCAAGGAAAACCAAAGATTCCTGTGAATATTTTGGCTAACCTGATAACAAAGCAGAAGCATGTAATTATAGCTCCATATTGTAATTCAAAAATACCAAAGATAAAAGTCTTTTCAGCATGCTGAAAATATAGCGATAGTATAATTGTTGTCAGTATCTGATGTGTACTGTGTACAGATGAGACTTTAGTACTTTAGTTTACACATGAATTAGAAAAATGTATCTCATTTATTCATATTGCTCTGTACAGCTAAAGCTTAAAAAGCTACTGCATAATTATTCTCATTCCATGCCATATTAACATTTAAAAGAACATCAGTGCTTGAATCAAGACTAACTGAAGAAAATGTTGTATTGACTTGAAGAGTGAATAAACTCCAACTGCACATTAAATAATACACCACATTAATTATTATGCATACTTGTGATTTCCTATTGTCACATAACTTCAAGTACTAATTGACATTAGTGTCTGATTGTCTTCTAAAGTTTTCTGTAATATACATTGCTCACCGGATCACCTTTTTAAATGCTGCACAGTAACTTTACTTTGGTAACATTGCTTTATAGATACTTCATTAAGATGATTGGAGTCTTGCATGCATCATTTCAGAGTGTACCAAATAACTGTACAAAATTCCCCATGGCCACTTATACAACCTGTCATTCATCATTAGCCTAAATCTAAAGACTGCTGATCTCTCTGTGGGAACACCAATCTCACCACTGGGGGCCAAGAAGATTCCCTCCAGGGATTGTAAGCTGTGCTGTTTGCAGAGCTATTGGTCTGACTCATGGGGGGGCTATTGGACCAATGCAGTGATATTTCTGTTCTCACAGAGAAAGCAGCATTGAAAAAGAGTGAAAGAAAAAAACCTGTATTGCCATAGTGACCATGCTCTACTCTTGTAGTTGTTACAGGAAAAAGACAATCATCTTAGACACAAATCAGAAACTACAGGTGCTAACTATTTTGACAAAAGGAAAACAATCCACTTGTGGAAGAACTCTACCTTTGTGCATCTGCAAAGCTGAAGCAATGTCAAAAATGCCTTAAAGAAAACTAAGGCACAAGTGTGAACTATTAAAACAGTAAAGTTTATTAAACATAAACAAGTGTTGTAAAATTTACATTACAAAATATATGAATGACAAAATAAAAAAAATAATTAAAGGAAATACAAAAACTGGCTGCTCTTCAGAAGGCCCAATCCTCAGCCTTCCTTCCAGTTGGCAGATCTTCTGGTGCATCCACACAAACGCCTCCTGCACCTCCCGTGGATTCATTTTGTTAAGCACTGGAAAGTGACAACAAAGGAAAAGATCAAACACACGCCAATATGCCACCTAACAGTATCCCCACTTATGCTAGGGTGTAGTTACAATACTGACTAACATAGCTGTAACTTTCACCTAGTCTGGCTAACTGAGCCCACAAATTCCCACCTAGCTTTTCTGACATACCTTACTAATTATGTGCTTGCCTAGTCACTGTAACACATAGGTTAAAAAATGTTGGTGGGGGGCTTTTTCTAAAAGTAATCATACACATCTCCAATTTTGACAATAAGCATGCTATTTGGCAAACATTACACCAGTCAATGTCCTTGTCACACAAACACACACCTGCACCTGTTTAATGAAATAATCTTCTGCAGCCAGGTTTACCATCTTGTCCACTGACTGTATCCTATCAGATACGGTCACTTTTGTGGTTTTCAAGTATGGTAGTAGCTAGGGATGCACCGAGACCGATAGTAGTATCGGTGCTGATACCGAGTATTTTGGCGTGTACTCGTACTCACCCAAATGCTCCGATACTTATCCCAATACTGGAACTTTCAGTCAGAGGGACATTTCCTCTAACCAGCAGTACCACAAGAGAACATGGGCTGGGAAGCTGACTCAACGCTTTTTTTAGCTGGCTCGATGCTGAATGGCTGCGAAGCCAGCTTCCCAGCCAATCAGCATTGACGGATTCCCAGCCAATCAGGAAGCCGGGCTGAGTGTAATGACCCGCCTCCTGATTGGCCGGGATGCCGGCTCCATGCTCATTGGCTGGGACGCATGTGACTGGCATTCACCCAGCATATGGCTGGGTGGATGATTTATAAATCATCCCTATGTCTCTAGCTAGAATTTGTATTTTTATATGCACATTAGGACAACCATATTTTGGTATTAATACTTTGCCTTAGGGTGGCCATAAAAAGCATAACTAAATAATAACTATGATGCAGATCTCTGGTTGCTGCAGGTATTAGACAATTTTGGGTGTGTCAAAACCTGCTCCCCATGTCCTGTGGTTCCATTCACCAGCCCCTATATCACTCCAGGGACAGGGACCACAATGCACAGAATTTCACATCTAAAAGTGTTGGATACCTGCCATGGTCAGAGATCTGCAACATGAAGGAGTTTTAAAACATGACCATCAGTACAGGCTGGCTGCATTTTACTTGGGGCTCCTCTGTGACAGGCTTGCTTTAATCCCAGTCCTGAATACATAGTTCATTGTAATGCTTGGACAAAGATTGAGCATTTCAGAGATAAGCAATGGGGCATGATGCCTAGTAATTCTAACATTGAAAATTCTCATTATTGCACAGAAATAATTTCTAACTGCTTGAAAATCTCTGTGCAGCAGGGATTCATCCCTGTTCTCAAGCATAAGGATCATGTTAGCATGTGTGCTGCTTCTATCACTTGAGCGATTTGTACAAGAAACATACAAGACTCCCAGTCTGATTACTTTTCCACTCACTCATACAAGGCTACCAGTCAAGTCTGATTGTCTGAATTATGGACAAAAATGCATTTTCTAACTTGCTGAGCATTAATCTCAGTGGTAGATAGTAGTGAAGTGCAGACAAATTTTGTACATACAACATAGAGTAATGGGAAAGATTTAATGAACTCTATAAAGTAGTAAAATATATCTGGAATGTGTAAACATATTACTTGAAAACATTGTTTTCCCTGATATTTTAAGGGACACTGTCATCATCTCTTTCCCGATACTGATTGTTTATTGTGTTTATATACTGTATGTATAGTATCTTTGCATGAGCCTACATTTTGGGAGTTTATAAGTTTGACCCTATCTTATCAAATTGCTATTTTTACATGTAATGCTCCTAGAGTTGATGATGACATTTGTTTAATTTTCATCAGCTGTCTTCATTGTACCCTCAAAAATAACAAACATGCATTTGTATTTGGGGGTGTAAAACAAAGTGGAGAGCAATATAGCAATAAGCAATGTGCAATTATTTACATTACAGTTTAATAAATCATCGAAGTCTATGAGGACTTAACGTACATCAGGAAGAGTCTTTGTGACGTGATGGAGAGACAGAGACTGGGGAGATACAGTCCACAACACTGAAGACCAGAGCCATTTAAGCATTGTTTTATCCCCGGGGTTTCTTATTATTGATAAACTGGATATTATGTTTCTCTTGTGATTATGTTTTTAGTCAATAACCTATAACAGTGTGCACTATGGGGGTCTATGATTTTATTTTTAATGGTGACTGAGTGGATTGAGGAAACAATTCTAAGTGAAAACATTTTTTTATTGAAAACAAGAGAGGATTTGGGTACAGTCCTGCTTTGTGAAAAGGGGTCAGCGCATATAGACCTACTGTTGAGTTCTTAGACCAAGGTGAGGGGCTCTGGAGATTTGAAGGGGCATTCATGTGGTGACACATGAGGTATTGGGTTGTGGACACAAGATATCACCATTGGACTGTTTTCTATGGATATTTGTCTGTGGACATATTTGATACTTTAACCAGTGAAGGGTATGGTGGATACATTTAGTAACACTTATAATTGATGCTACATATTTATCACTCACTTTAGTGTTTGTTACTTTCTTTGTTTAAGCTCTTCACAGCATAATGTGTGGAATCAATATTTTTATTGACTTTGATGATTAGGGGTGTGTTAGTTTTTTAAGATACAAGCGTGGCATTATTATTTTTCATTTTAATAGAAGGCAAGTTGAAGCTAACCTTGAATATTATGATGGTCTGGTCAACAGTCCTCTGGGCTCTATGGTGAAGCAAATATATTAGGCTTTCTGTGTTTTAGCAATAACAAGAAGCCCGGTATTATAAACAGGCAAGTAATTGTTAGCTAGGCTCTTAGATCACCTTTTTACCAGCCAGGAGAATTGCGAGGCTTGGTGAAATACACCCCTATGCTTGATTTTTGAAATGTGAGGTGTATTTTAAGATATACACACGTTCTTTAGTTTAAAATAAAAACTAGTATAATATGAAGAAGATCTACATATGAAATGAAAAAACTATATAAATATAAGGCTCCTTACTGAGACAAATAAGCTCAAAAGTAGGGATGTTCAGATACCAGTTCAGATACCAGTTCTGATACCAGTGCCAACTTGGCATTTTCATGAGAACTACCAGGGATGCAGCGGTTGAAGCTGGGACCTGGTTCTGGCGCTCCACCACTGTCCTGAAATCATTAGTCTGTATTGTTTTAGAAAAACTGTCACATGACAATAAACAAAAATTTATCAGTACTTGTATCTGTGAGTACCTGGACAAGTATCAGTACTTGTACTTGAAAAAATGTTATCGGTGATCTAACATATATTTATTTAAAAAAATCATAAATTAAACAGGGATGCACAAATGCCAGGAGGACCATATGCACCTTAAAAATGATAGCTGCCTCTTAACTTTTGAATGTTTCCTAGTCTAGTCTTGGAGCTGGAAAAATATCTATACATGTACTTGTACTGAGTATGTTACTTGGTATCTGAACATCCCTACTTAAAGGCATACACATTTAGATGCTTACAAGAAAAACTATGGTTATAGATAATGAAGTACAAAAAAAAGTGGTATTTGTCAAATAGGAAACGCTGAAAAAAGAAATTTTAGTTTAAATGAATGTAGTGGGTTTTGTATATATTTCATTGGTTTTATTTATTTTGCTCAGAACAATTTTTGTCAAGTAAAGATGATGTATTGCATATGAATAGTTTTTTGCAGCCCTAGATATAAAGTGCTCTTGGCTCTTTTCACATGTTTCCCGAGCTATCATTATCTACTTTGCTGGAAAAAAACTATTTACAGAGTTATTTAGATTAAGCAAAAATGAATAAGTCAGAGCAGTGACTCACCCCCCAACCCCTTGGTTGTCTTCCTGTCCAGATGATGCTGCTGACTAGGGACAAACCTGGGCTTCTTTAAACAAGGAAGGGACATGGGACCACCCACCCAATCAGCTGGGAGCTGAGGCTTTCCCCACCCCACAAGTGCACATAAACAAAGAGGCTGGATGCCTATGCTGACATAATTGACCTCATATGGCCACATGACTATATCAGGTCAATTTAATTCACCAAATATGGACCACCCCATTGCATACATCCAGCTGTAGGTGGGGAGGGAGCTTTCCTTCCCTGAGTTAGGAAGAGCTCAGTTTCAGAAATGACTAAAGTTACCCTTGATATTCTCTTTGCCATGCCATGTAACAGTACCTGTGCATGAATGTTGTTTTTCTCTATTGGCTGACAGCTCACTAAGCTATGACAGTGAACTGTCAGCAAACAGAAAAGAATTCCAGCAAACTGGGAAAAGAAGGATAATGTAATTGCAACTGGGCAGACTTTCTAAATACTCTGCAGTTCTATACTTCCAACTTCTGAAGGTAAAGTTATTTTGACACAGAGTTTGCCAGCTAATATCTAGGGATTGCTCGAGAGCTGTGACAAGAGAAAAAGAGCAGTCAACAGCCTCTATGCACAAGTAGATTCTATATAGATAAGTAGATTAAATAGCATAGGTCACTTAAAATAAAAAAAATTACAAAATAAAAAGATTATTATTTTAATACAGAACAAAGAGTAATTGGAATGAAGTGCCAAAGCTTACTGAGGACAGCCTTCTAGAAGGATAACTACAGGCATGTAAGGAATCAGTCAATTAATCACTGAGCTTGTAAGTCAATATACAGTAAAATGTATATATGGTGAATGGCAACGTCATGAAAGACTTTCATAACAAGAAATTAAATCCTAGAATTAATTAAAAGATTATCTTAGATACTGTATATGATTGTTAGAATTTCATATTTTTCTAGTTTGTTGTTAGCCCTGTTGCCGATGCCGTACCAACAATGTACATAAACAAAAAGTATTTTATGCAAATTAATTACTTCCTACTTTCAAAAGACTACTACTGTCTGCCCCACCCACTCATCATCATCTGCAGCCCCACTTACAGCATTGTTAACTGAAATCTGCAACCAAAAGCAGTTTTTCCAACAATTACCTTAGCTACGACCCTAGTATATTGACCATTGTCAATATGCTCTTTCTGTGCTACTTTATTACACAGGAGCCTCTACAGTCCTCTTCAAGTAAACACCCCTTTTGAGAGTTTTTAAAATTTGTCAAGATGCAATTCACATGGGTATGTTTGTATACCATTAGTACTAGGGATATTTTATGTCTAGCAGATTTGGTGGTAGCTAGCATTCTATCATAAACAAAAGATGTGACTGTATAAGATGTACTTAATGACTGAGTCTACACAGGTGATAGATGCACAGGCATTGAAGAATCCGGAGAAGCATACAATTCACTATGCAAATGCAGCATGAATGTTTAATTCAGTTGTCAGATAAGCAGAAAGAAACATGATTACAGACAAAATGGGTTGATTTGCTAAAGGTACATAGGCTGTTCACTTTGCAAGGGAATCTTCACTATGCAAGGCTATTTTCCCTTAGCTTAGTAAAAAAAGGTGACGTTCTGCTCATTGCCATCATCTAATATTGTGCAAGCAAAAATATATATTTTTAATTTCCCTTGATCATGATTGGGTATAAATAGATTCCATACTGCCTGGCTATATTCAAAAGGTTAAAAGGCAAAGGCTTAGTAATGGCTTATGTATGCTGCCAAGCCATAAAAATAAAAACATTAAAAAAATTGTTATATGGTCAATAAATCCCATACCACCTAACTTTATTTTTTTTACACACATTCCTTTTTTCCATCAGTCTTTCGTCCGGTCACGTGACATTGCAGATCCACTTCCTTCTCTTCTTCCACTGACAATGGTCAGGTCCTGAATGCTGCAAAATTCTCCTGTTAGCCTATTGTGGTCTTTGCAAATTTAATTTTCACTGCATTCACTTAGGGGTAAGGCAAAGTGAAATGACAATGGACATAGATGAGTATTAAGTGAGATAAACAAAGCTGTGTTCAATGATTATATTATTCTTTTAAAAAGGTTTATTTTCCCACTTGAATGTATCATAAATTGATTCATGTTTGTCACACCTTCATTTTACTCTACTATGCAATACCTACCAGAAGGTTACAAAATGTTAAATCCTTACCCTTTAAAAGACTTGATGGGATATCCAAAGGATATCACTGGGTGTTCAGGAATCACAGGGAATATAGCCAAGCATGGCCCCCTTTGTTCAGTTCCATAAGAAATGTAAAAATGTTTTTATAAAAATTGCTTTCCAGCATTTTTTCAGCTTTCAAATTTCTTTTCATCAAATATTTTAGTCTTTTACTCTTTTTTTGCCTCACAAAGTAAATTGCCCATCATGATGATCAGCAGAATTGGCCGTATTTATATATGACTCTGTAGCACTCGCCCCCTAAGGAGCCACTGGATGAATGGGTCTTCCATAGTCTGCCTAGGGATTTTAGCAACCTGGCTGCCCTATTAGCACTTACCACCCTCTATGGTGACTGATAAAAGTGAGGTCCAGACTGTAGATATGATGCTGAGGATTTTTTTGTGAAGAACATCTGGAAGAGATGGTTAGTGTCAGAATCAGGCTGATATAGACTCCGTTAATTAGTAGAACACAGTAGCTGCTGCCATTCACAGACTAGGACCTTTAAGCCAGATAGGACAATCCATATTTAGAGCTCCCAGCAAAGCAGTACTTGAATCAGAAGTCATTCATCCAGCTATCTTCATCCTTAGTATCAGTAGTAGCCACTGGGCCCCAGACTCAGGCCTTAGTGTGAGCACATGGCTAGTCCCCTAGGCTTCAGGCCCAGCCAAAACAGACAATCTATAACAGCCTCCCCCAGGCAGGGTCCAGGGAGGAAGAAAGAGCTCATCATGTTGGTTGCTCTGCTCTGTGGCAAGGATACACCCAGCAGCAGACAGATGTAAATGATAACTGATTGCTTAGGGGTAACTAAAGGAGCATACACTATAGATCAGCATCAGACTGAATACAATCTGACAATACTAAATTTACTGAGCACTCCTGCTTACAGGGTGCTACTCCTCCATCGACTAATGTGGCACATGCTTTTTACCTCATCAGCCAGCCTTTGAACCTGGACTGTTGTATATTGGTGACATGTTTGCTTTTCTATTATGTGCCCTCGGGTCTGACCTTTGCCACAAAGAAATAGAATGCCAAACAAATATTTCTTGCAAATAGGTTATATTGATGTTAAAAGCCTAACTTGAAATCTGAAGATAAATTTGAGCCTCTACATAGAAATGTATTTTGACTTCACAGAGTGTGAAATAGTTAGGGTTGAATAGGTTAGAGCCTCAGGGAGAAGTTCCTGTGCTACTAGCAGGAGATAACTAAAAGGTCTCTTGCAGAGGAGACTTTGCCACTTTAGGGAATTGTTGTGATTTGACAGAATAACATATATGAACCAGTTTTACTTCCTCATGCTTTTTCCCACAATTGGCTCTACTCAATGCAACTCAGTGGACAGTTAAAAAGGAAATTATTCCAAACAATAAGCATGTAACATTTTAAAGCTGAAATATTTGTTAAAAGCTAAACACACTGTTAAAATACATTAAAGAAGAACTCCAGCAAAAACTTTTTCTAAACCCTTACAGTGGGGCTACCCCTATACCGCAAGAGTAAGGTGCTCATTTTTGTCTAAGTGCTAAAATAACAGAGTTATACTCACCCCAAACTCCAAGCCGGCCAGATGTCACAGCGCTTCCTTCAGCCTCTCTACCCCTCCACTGCAGTACTGGAAACTTCCTCAGCATCCTCAAGTCTATTCACTGTGTATAGATGTGAGGATTTATGGGACCTTAGACTGCTGCAGGGGAGAGAGGCTCTCTGGACTGTTCTAAGAACAAGCTGGCTCAAAGCATCGGGTGAGTATAACTTGTTTTAATCTAGAGCAGGTAACCCTTGCAGTGCAGTGGTAACCCCAGAATCTGTGCACTGGAGGTAACCTGGTGATTTTTTGCAATTTTCTATACCTACATTCTCTAATGATGCCATAGCTCAGGTTATGAGGGGTGTTGGTGGAGGGGTGTTAGATGGCTTTGGTCAAGGGTTTGAGAACCATAGGTTGTGCTAATTAGACCTTACATCCTTGCTACAGTGCCCACAGGTGGGCTAGTGGTGCAAAATATTGTGGCTTGTCTGGATTTGGCAGCACCCACTGGTCCTTCTCCCATGGCTGCTTTGAGGGAATGGTACCTCTGCTGACCAAGGAGGTGGCTGATGGTTACCTGAAGGAAGAATGCTCTCAGACTGCTTTGGAGACAGCCACAGCAACCCTAATTATGTGACTATAGCTGAGGGTGGTGCTACACTGGTGGCAGATACCACCCCACAATCCACTGCTATCAGAGCAGGTGGAAAGCAGGATGGGAAGGAAAAAAGGAGGACAAGGAAGCAGACGTGGTCAGATCTATGGATTCCTCCAAGTGTGAGATCTTTGTGGGCTTCAAGAGGCCACTAAGGGCACATTTGAAACTGGAGGTAAACAAGAAAATATGGAAAGGTGAGTGTGGAAATCTCTTCATTAATTGCTCCTAACATTGTTAATCTGGATCGGAGTAATGCTAAAGAAAGTAAGAAGGAGAAAGAAGAAAAGCAGTAGCATCAGTTAAGACCACATATATTTGCAAAGTGGCTACAGGCCTTTGCAATGCTTGCTTATAGTGCAAAAATCTTCCAAGACATTATTTGGCACTTTTGGATGCCATTGGCAAGGCCCACCAGGTTTATGGAAGACTTAACTGGCTTTGGTATGATGAGCAATTTTGTAAACATTTCTGTTTTGGGACCACAATTGTGTAGCTGAAACTCAGGACTCCGGCGTATTCATGTTTTAACCAACATTTTCAAGGGGGCGCTGGGGGTTCCCCTACCTCTGGACAAAAAAAAGAGGTACTTATGGAAGTTAAGTAAAACAGCTTGTAAATTCTGGACATTGTGTTATTTTAAGCATGAGTGCTCTGGCTGCTGGGGGCCCCACCATTCACCCATTGCTTTAACAAAGAAAAAGGATGTTCAGATCAGTTTGAGAGTAAAAGGGAGGATGCTGGGGAGAGTGGAAAGAATCTGTCTTCTTCTAAATGTACCTGGGTTTTGTACATAGGAGGTTCGCCAAACTGTCCAAAGTATCTCAAAAGATCCTTGGGCTCCATTCATATTGCATCTGTTTATACCTGTTATGTATTTGTATTTTACCCAATTAAAACTAGGTTGTTTAATCCCCTTCCTGTCCAGACCATTTTTTCAGAGCCGAGGTTCTTTGACTGACATTTTTTCAGTCATGCAGCAATGTACCAAAATTAATTTTATATCTTTTTTTGAAATAGATAGAGCTTTCTTTTGGAGATATTTTACTATGTAAAGAAAAATGTACAGAAAATTTTGAAACCAAACCTGTTTTCCCTACATTATGTTATGAAACATTTAATATAACCCAATCCGGTAAATAGATCCCAAACATGTCAAGCCTTAAAACTGTGCGCATCTAGGTAATCGAAAAACCATACCTAAAATTGCCCATAGGCAACACTTTAAAAACTTTTACCACTCATCAGTTTAGCATTAACAGTGATTGATGGCAGTAGAATTTTTGATCACACTCCGACGTTCACAGTGATATGCAGCATGTGTGGTGCAATTGTTGTTTTTTGCACATAGGCGCACTTGATGCGTGTTTCTATGTGCGTTTACATGGGGATGGAGGACTTTAAAAAATGTTTTCTTTTTTTATGTGACTTTAATTTTTTTAAACTTTTTTTTACACTGTGAAAAGTCAGCATGGCTGAGAGCAAAGAAGGGGTTAACTTGGGAGGGCAGGTACTTCCCCTACAGCCCTTCCTGTTAAAAAGGTAACACAGGTGAGAGAAGAGTGGTGGGGAGCTGAGAGTCAGACAGAAAGCTCTGTGTGTGTGGGGCTGCTCAGAAGCAAGGGGACTCTATCTTGGTGAGATCACCTAAACGCACTATGCAGTGCAACCTTCTTGAAATACTTTTTCTTATGTTTGATGTTTGCTGAGGAAAGCCTTTTACTTTACCGTTTTGCTGAAGAAAGCTGTTTGTTCTGTTACTGCTGGATGAAATAAAAACTGCTTTTTTATATCAAACTGTGTTGAAGATGCATGTGTACCCCTGGGGTTCCCCACAACACTTAGGATAGCACCACATAGGCTACCACATAGGATAGTACAGATACAGTGGCAGGTCCTCTTTATGGCTTTATTTTGTGTGGTGATGCACTGGGGGCTCCCTCAAGGCATACCTGTATTTAATGTATCTACTGCTTAAATATGCTCCAATATGAAGACTCACAAAAATTAGAGTTTACATAGAGGAGCATTGATCAGGCAGTGTGGCTTCCACATATGTTGCAAACCTTGTGCAATTTAAACCTCTGGTTTTAATGCATACTATTAGACAGGGCACTTTGTTTTGTTGCAGGCTAGCCAGTAAGTGTGCTGGGAAACGTCTGTGTTTCCTAAGGTCCTCTTTATTGAGACATCACTGGTCTATTAGACTCCTAATTTCACCTAATGACCCCAAAGAATCTGATGAAGCACAGACCTGCTTCACCAGCTTCTTCTCCAGCTACAGCAGTCATAGAAATAACAGCTTGAAACTGGAAGTGATAATACACATAGCTTTTGTGTTCAGTGATTGGAGGGCAGATCAGCCACTGGACATGTTCTGACCTCCCTCTAATGTCAGTGCAAAGAGTCGTCTTGCCATACCTGGGCCTGCACGGGGACAACAGAGCCCGGAATAGCCGGCAGCATGGGCGGAGGGGGTGCACACTCCCCAGCACAATACAAGTGATCTGGCAGCTCTATAACCACCAAAACACTTGTATATAACTGGCATGGCCACCTGTTTAAAATGTTCAAACTTTCCCAACTACACATTTATAACTGCCCATCCACCATCAAGAGTAAACCACCCAGCCATTTAATTACAATGCCTGGATGGCAAGTGGTTAATAAAAAGCTGATATGGCCATTAAACTCCAATGTGTGGCATCTGTTGGTTATTTATGTTAATTGATGGATAGTGGAGTGTTGGTCAGGCAGTTTGGGGGGCAGGTTATTTTTATAACCCTAGTTATATGTCAGTTTTTGGTAACGCCTGCAAACTGTTTTATTTATCATTTTCCCAAGATGCTTTTGTTAGGTCTACAGTAGATGCATACATATACACAGACTTTGACTATATTATTGTGACATGTCATAAACTTGGAAAAGTCACAGTACTGAAAGGTCTTCATAGACATAACTATATGCATTGATTTTTCAAAAGTTTCTGATGCTTATTAAGAGAAATACCATACTATAATAACAGTTCTGGACAGACAAATGCCAAACTCCCCTTATCTACAGACCTTGTTTTAAATGCAAACAATTCTCAAATTTAAAAAATGAAAGCACCAAACCATCAGGCATATAGATCACAAACAACCTATTTTTAACTTGGATATACCGTAATGCAATAGTATGACTGTATAGCCATGTTATGCAGTAGATGTTTGGAGTGTTTGCGAATATCACAAAGATAGATAGATCTATATATATATCATATTTTTCTTCTTGAAAGACATACCTGTGTGTATAAATTAGAGGAAATTCATAAGGTGACTGTGTCACTGCTGTAGTAATACAAACACAAAATTGTGAGAACATTAGATAACAGACTCATTTGTATACAGGCATTTTATATTCCCCACAGCCTGTGTTTGGTAGGATTTATGACACACACAATTGGGTCACAATGGGAAAAAATAAGTCAGTAATAAAGCATATGAGCAAAGGACTGCATTATCAGCACATTTGTACTGTGCAACTAATGAAAGACTTGCAATTTTGTAGGAAAAACATGACCTACATCTAAAAAAAAAACATGCAGGATCAGACAAGGAATGTCAGAAACAACAATTGTTGGTAGAGATTTCACAAGCTTTCCTAAAATTCTTTTCTCTTAACTATGATTTGTATTTAAAGTCAGTAGGTGAAAAGAACCAGTGGGGGAGCTGAACAAAGAACTTACTCTGACATTTTTACTGCCTGCCAACCTCATCTTCGACTGTAAAAAGAACAAGTGTGATGACTGTGATGCTTAGTGGCAGAAAAAAGAAAAAACAAGAAAATATAACTCATCGATCATGCTGTGGGCATATAACTACTTGCTGTATTAGCAGTCTCTGTTACTTTATCTGTATTAACATTTTAAATCTGGATCTGAATGCAAATGACAAGACAGACTTGTATATTATCTTTAACCTCCGAACCTCATTCTTAGGTTCAGAGGTTAAATGTATGTTACAAAGACTACAGCTTGTTTAAGAGAATCTAAGATGAACACAGTGGAAATATCACCATTACTTTGATTTTGATTTTGATTTTGGTCCCCTCTAGCCATCCGACCCTCATCTACTACCAGAGTTTCCTTAGTACCTGAGGCCTTGCCTCTTACCATGTTTGCGTATATTGCCTTACCACCCCGCAGTCTGGTTATAGGCAGGGGAAGGGCAGTCCACACTCCAGATCACACTCTGCTAAGAGATCTAAGGCTGCTTACAGTGCACTTACTGACAGTGCCATCATCTGCAACATGTTATCATGTTGTCATCTGCTCCTAGAGTCTAGCCCATTATTGGTGTCCAGTTCATCTATGTGGTGTAGGCTGGAACCTCTAACCTTTTGTCTGAGGTTTTTTCTACAGACATGCAAGACTTTATGGCCCAAAGCACCCAGTTATTTGCTGACTCTGACCAAAGAGGCCACTCAGAAATTAGAGAATTAGCTTGTTGCTCCTAAAAGTGTCTCCATAGAAAATGTATATATTTGTATATACTGGAATTTACCACTATTGTTATAATGACTGTGCAATGACTATAAAAGATGCCTCTCTCACACACAGAAGCTGTACTGATGTTTATCTGCCCATTGTCTGCCTATGTCAATTCACGAACATCTTGTCTTCTGTGAACCATTAAAAAAAACCAAGGTGTTCTGTAAATGGACCAGAGGATACAATAGGCATTTAAACAACAGTAAGTCTTCCGTTTATGACAGCCACATCTCACATTGTCACAGCACTGGGAGTATAGTGATAACTGTACTTTCCAGCATATTGAAATGAAAGAATTAACTGTGAAGATTTCTTCTATTTAATGACTCCATTGGATCAGTACACCCTGATCTGTGCTTTTCTTTCCCCTGAGGCTTCTTCCTCCTCTGCTTTGCTGAATCAAGATGGGTGGCATTGCAGTAATCCATCCTCATTTCTCTGAATTAGCCCAGGCAGATGTGGTATGCTGACCTGGTAAGAATCCTGGCAGATGCTCCATTGGCTTTTTCAGATTGTCAGCATCTCCTGTCCCAAGGACCGATTCGGGACCTTGGGACTTCCTTCTTTGCTAAGGTAGTTTCTGCCTTTCACCTCCAACAGAACATTTTTTATTACCCTCTGTCTGACTCTAATTCACCAAAGGAAATTTCCTCCCTTGTCTGTATCTGGTTCAGACGTTGAGAGTCTATCTTTCAGCAACTGCTTCTCTTAGAAAGACTAATTCTCATTTTGTCATCCCAGATGGACCCCGGGTGCTCCAGTTTATTGTGCCACTATTTCTAGGTTGTTCAGGCAGACCATCATCCATGCTTATGTTCACAAGGATTGGGTTCTACCCTTTCCTGTCAAGGAACACTTCACTAGATCTGTGTGTACTCCTTGGACTTTTAGCATCAGTCACTAGTTTTCCATTGTTTTCTTGAACCTGTTAGTGATAGTTTGCTGTGTTATGCACACCTTAGTTTCACTGCTTTTGGATTTCCAAATGGTAAAGGACTTCCTGTGTCCCTTAATGCAAAAGAAAGAAAAACTGGATTTTTCTACTCACCACAAAATCATTTTCTTGGAGTCTATTGAGGGACACTGGTCCCAACCCTCTGTGTTTATGATTATTAGGGCTGGTAATGATTAAAAATTTCCTGTTCGATTAATGGAATTTTTTTTAATCGATTAATTTCGATTAATTATAACGCACATACAGATCCAACTACATTGGCCTATACACATACAGCACAGCAATGAAGTAATACAATGAACTAAGATCACACTAATCCAACACGCTACTCCTCCCCCTTCCCTTCGTTACCCGATGAAGCTGCTTGGCAATTGGTATTTCATGAACTCACACTATACCCACAGAGGTGGCCGCAAATGAAACAAATAATCTACTATCAACTCTATGTTTCATTTTTCTGACTTTATGAGTTTGACACTAGCGGCTGGAATCAACATTTTAGTTACTTCTCCATAGCCCATCGATACATGTTCTATTTTGAGTCATTCACATTTCAGCACTGCTTTTGCTCCTATTTTTGAGCTGTACCGGTACAAGATTAATTGACCAGCTGGCCTCAGTATGTTTGGCTTTGAATGAGTGTTTGGTTGATTTGACCATTTTAATTGATTATTGAGTAGGGTTATCTGGTGATAGCCAGTAGGTGGTTTGTTAGTGACCCATCACTTTTATAATATTCAAATAAACTTTATATTTTTGTACTCAATCCGGCATTCCGATCCTCAATGTACTGCCTTTTGATCTGATCTTCTTTGATCACATCTCATTTGTCTGTTTAGTTACATACAGTAGAGGTTCGTTTGAAAGCCTTGAGACAATTGGTGTTTTCACCCTTGATTAGGGTTAATTAACCAATACTGGGTCTGGACTCTGGGTATAACCTTGTTTCTTTTGGATTCGTATCCCCCTATGTGATAACAATAAAGTTAAGTGTAAAAAAAAGTAAAAAAACAAAATTGCTCACAAAATAAATAAAATTTACACACACACAAAAAACCACAAAATGTTTAAGTCGCCCACCCCCATATAGACACGCAAAAACGACGATTGCGCCAATTACACCACACGTTACATATCTCCGCGAATGTCGCAGTGAGAGCAATAATTCTAGGGCCATCAATCACTGATAACACTAAACTGATGAGTGGTAAGATATTTTAAAGCGTCGCCTATGGCCAATTTTGACTATGGTAGGTTTTTGCGATTTTCGAGGGCACACACATTTTTAAGGATTCACATGTTTGGTGTCTATTTACCCAACGTGACCCCATCTTTTATATTTTACCCAAAAAAATGGGTAATAATAAATGTTTCCTAACATTATAAAGGGAAAACTGTTTTTTTTTTAAGTCGGTACTTTTTTCGTTATATAGTAAAAAATAAAAATCCCAGTGGTGATTAAATACCACCAAAAGAAAGCTCTATCTGTCCCCAAATAATCCCCATGCACATCATCTCAGGGGAGGAAAATGCCTTTCCCTGAGATATCATGAGATTACAGATGAGATTTCCCAGCAATGCACTGCTGATGTAACCCACCTAGGATGCAACGCTTGGGCACATTACATCATTTGTGCCAGAACTAGACCAGGAAGTGGATGAACTCTATTTGTAGGTAAATGAAAAACAAGTTTAATTAACTAATGAATGTAAGATGATTTTAAATCTGCATGCAGAGCTGCATGCTGCTTTGATTTTTAGGGAAAAGGAGTAAAGGTCCACTTTAAGATTAAAGGTGGGAGGGATTGTACACTCACTGGTCTTTGAGTCCCAAAATGGATTTTACAGTGGGTACACATTCCTATTTTTAGGCCTAGACTTTTCTTGCATAAATGTGATCACAGATGCTTACAGGAGGTGAAATTTTCATCATCCAGTTCATGTGCAAGTCAAGTAATACAAAGGCACAGTCCTAATAACACTTTGAATGCCTACTTCAAATCAAAAACACAAACTCTCAGCTGCATCTGAAACTTCCAACTGCATATGAGATTCAAGAGCTTTGCAGTATTAGGATTTATTTTGTAATGAAGTATAACAACAGATAAACTTAAGTCACCACCTGTCAAGTGAAGTAGATTTATCAGGTTGAAATTTCTGAGCCGTATAGCCAGTTACTTGCAAAGGCAAATAAAATTTGTTTTTTAGTATACATTCTGTGATAATCTTATGCAATGGTAGTTTTAAGGATAACATATTAAGTATAAACAATATCCCTTTCTTGTTCTCAAATAAGCATCCAAATGTCTTTACTAGGCATGGGCTTTGGGCTGCAAGCACTACTTTCATTGCACCGCACCGGACCGCGGGCAAAATGTGCTTTGTGATCCCGTACGGGCAATCTCATTGCGGCTGGAGGACGTGGCTACGGTGCCATTCACTTCAATGGTCCACCACGCCCCTCCTGCCCCACTAAAAAGTGAGCCAGCCGCAATGCGAGGCAGTGCGTTCTGGCCAGAATGCACTGCAACTGGTGTGAACGGGCCCTCCCGACGCATGAACCTTATTATCATCCATTGAGGAGCAAACCACAAAACTGTGTGGGTAATGACAGTGCATGCTTCAGTTACATTATTCCTGTAGTGTTCCTGCTGGGGCAAGCATTACATGATGTAATAGAGTGTCACTGGAAGCACAGCTCCAGTGCCTGCAAATGGTCCTCAGGATTTGTGCATCAAGGAGACGGACCAATACTGGCTCTTGGATCCACATCATAAGAGAGTAGACACAAACTCATCCTCCATCACAAAGGGAGCAAAAGATGAAACACCCAGGAACCAGTTGACCTCCTTTCCAGAAACTGGTAGGATACCCTTTCATTGAAACCTGGCTTCCTGTTAGTGAAAGAAAAGGGCAGCAGTGGTGACAGCTGTATAAGCAATGCTTTCAAGGCATTTTTCAATACCCAGCACCCAGGGTTCTTTTCTACCAGCAGCTATAGGTGGTACCTGAATCATATAGGGGCAGATAACATGGTGTCAAGGGTAAATGTTCATACTCTCAGAACAGGCTATTGGGTAATGAGGATGGAACTCTGGCAAGAGCTTGCCTGGTATGCAATCGAGCTGGAACTCTGGCCCGAGCTTGCCCAGTATGCAATCAAGCTGTTGGGCTACCCTGAAGCCCGTGTGAAATGTACATTTAGTGTAACGGGGATTAAAAAAAGAAAAATAGTCTATTGGTAACCAGACACAGTTGACTGGTTGATAACTGAACCAGTCCTGGATCAGTGCTAACTTCTAAGCCGCTG
Organism: Nanorana parkeri; assembly: GCF_000935625.1. Taxonomy (NCBI): domain Eukaryota; kingdom Metazoa; phylum Chordata; class Amphibia; order Anura; family Dicroglossidae; genus Nanorana; species Nanorana parkeri. The sequence continues at coordinate 486,104 of NW_017307130.1, read as the reverse complement.
CTGCAGATGCAACAGAAGATTTATAAGTAGATGCTTTAATGTCTCCACATGTTGCTCCTCAGTGGACACGTTTTGCTTTTTGTTTAGATGCAGGCTACATCATTCTGTTTGCATTGATCATTTGGGCATATTTGAGTTCACTGCCTCAATCCAGAAGTGTTGAGTCTCTAAAATAGTTTGGTCTAACAGTGATTCAGTAAATACAAATTGCCTGGTCTTACTTTCTGAGATTGTGACTTATAAAAATGCTTAAAAACTGGGCAGATGATTTGTACAGCATTTGCTTCACAGTAATAAGAAGAATACAATCTAATGTTTTATATATTTTATTTCGAAATTGAGAATGTGAGACATTATAAGGTCATAGCATTCAGTCAATAGAAATGATCTGAGGTTACAGTCACCAATGTTTGAAATGCCGCAATACTTGGCCAAGACAGACAAATGTACAGTACATAATCACATGGTGACAAAAAAAGTGGAAACATATTTTAAGTAACAAAAGTAATCTCTTGTGTATCTAGCCCAGAATTTACATAATATAATCAATGATGAATGGTGGTTGGCTATTTTTCAGTTCCTCAGAAGAAGGGGGAAGCCCCAAGTTTATATGATCATTGGGCATTGTCAGTTTGGAAGACTGGACTGGAATTAAGGGTATCATGTGTAATTAATCTGGTTATATACCAATAGGTATAGCAAACACACTGATTGTTGAGTATCAACTGAATGGTTTCCAAACATCGAACAATTTATGGGCCTGAGTTTCTCCATTTCCTATTTAGAGAGGACTCCATAAAGATTATATATACATTTTTCAGAAAACAACAATACAGGAGGAGGGTCAGAGTAGATTCAATTATATAAAATGTTCTTTTTACCCATGAGAGAGAAAATGAGGAGTAATATTTAAAATCTCTAGAAATACAGGCACCTACAATGTCTATTATACCCAAAGGAGCCCATTATGAAGTCAAAGATAGGTAATTGACCAGGTGTGAACTGGCATTGCGCAACACAGTGGTCATAAATTGCTTGATTTTAGGGGAAGCCCTAAAGGCATGGTATAGGTTGGCTTCTGGGTGACCGCATTTTAAAGAATAAGGAGAGGGGCACAGGCTTATGAGGTAATAGTGTTCAGAGGATATGTAAGAATGGTGAAAAAAATCTAAGCTTAATCTCTCTATACATTATAGCTCTAATAATTCTCCAAGATAATCTACTGAATTTAAAAGATTATCAGAAAATACATTTGAAAAGGTGATGGTCCATTTATTGAGTCCAGTTGCCATTAGGTAGTAGCCAATAGGTGTCCTAGAAAAAACATACAGATTAGAAATAGCTCGGCATCTAGATTAGGGAGTTGCAATAATATATCACTTTTTAAAAAATTAAAGGGGTTGGTGGATAAAAATTAGAATTTTCCCTGAGCTTGACGAAAATAGTTGTTTGGTGGCAGTGTTGATAAGAGTCCTAATATATTTGAATACCTTTGTTATGTCCCAAATTGAGGGTAGAGTAGATTTTCCTTAAATGACATCAGTTAAGTGAGTTGTGCAAAAAAGAGGGGTTAAGTTACACAGGGTGCATAAATATTTCACAGAGAAAAGGTTACATAGTTAGTCAGGTTGAAAAAAAGACATAAGTCCATCGAGTTCAACCTATAGAGATAAGAAAAACAAATAAGAGAAGAAAAAACAAAAACAGAACGGTTTGCCCACAGTTATCTACCGTTGATTCAGAGGAAGAAAAAAAAACCTAGAAAGCATGGCTTAATTTGCTCCAACAAGGAAAATAATTCCTTCCTGATCCCATATGGCAATCAGATATTCCCTGGATCAACAATCTCTTGTGCTTATTATACTTATAAGAAGTTTAAATTTAGTAATATTCTGTGCTTTTAGGAATGCATCCAGATTTCTTTTTAAACAGTTAGCTGAGCTAGCTAGAACTAGCTCCTGAGGGAGTCTATTCTACATTTTTATGCAAAGGTTAATCCTCTTTTCCTGCAGATGCAAAGAGTGCCCCCTTATCCTTTGCAGTGACCTTAAAGTGAATACGTTGGCACCAAGCGCACTATATGGACCATTTATGTATTTATACATGGTGATCATATTCTCCCTTAATCGCCTCTTCTCAATTATTAAGGTCAGTTAATCTTTCCTCATAGCTGAGCTCCCCCATGTCTCTTATCAGTTTAGTTGCCCTTTGCTGCACTTTATCCAGTTCCATAACATCCTTTTTGTGAATTGGTGCTCAAAACTGAACTGCATATTCCATATAATGCTTTGTACAGGGGCAGGATTATGTCTCTATCTCTGGCGTCTATACCCTTTTTCATACAAAAAGGTATTTTGCTTGCTTTAGAAACCATGGCTTGACATTGCATGCTATTATTGAGTCTTTGGGCTACCAGTACACCCAGATCTTTCTACATCATTGACTCCCCCAAACACACTCCCCCTAGAGTATATGAAGCATGCATCTGTTTAGTCCCCAGTGCATAACATTACATTTATCAACATTAATTCCATTTGCCAAATAGACGCCCAACCACACAGTGCATTCAGATCTGCTTGTAAGTTGGAGACATCCTGTAAGGACTGTAATCCACTACATAGCTTGGTGTCATTTGCAAACACAGAAATGGTACTTTGAATCCCCAACTCTATATCATTTATAAATAATTTAAACAGTAAGGGACCCATAACTGAACCTTGGGGGACACCACTAACAACCTCAGACCATTCAGAGTATGAATCATTGATCACCACTCTCTGCATACAGTCTTTAAGCAAGTTTTCTATCCAATTACAGACTGAATGCTCTATACCTACTGACCTTACCTTATGCATTTGCCTCCTGCGGGGAACTGCGTCAAATGCTTTTGCAAAGTCCAAGTATACTATCTCAACGGCCATTCCTTTGTTTAATTTATTGCTTACTTCCTCATAAAAGGAAAGTAGATTTGTTTGACAACTTGTCTTTTGTGAACCTGTGCTGACTATTGCTTCTAATGTTATTTTCAAGCAAAAACAAGTGCATGTGATCCTTGATCAAACTTTCAAGTATCTTCCAAACTATTGAATTTAAGCTTATAGGTCTGTAATTACTTGGTAAAACTCTTATCCCTTTTTAAATATAGGCACCACATTGGTTCTCCGGCCAACTCCAGTTCAAGAAGTATGTATCTGATTTCCGGATTAAGAGTAGCATTGATCATTTTGTATTTAAAGGATTTGTTGAGAAAGATTGCTACTTCCCTTTTTTTATTTTATAGGACGTGGCAAGGCAATAGTGTTGCCTATACAATTGAATCTCAGTATCTTGAGATGGCTTGGTTTTTCAGTGAGTCTTTTGCAAGAAGACTACATCTAGTTGTAAATGTTTGAGATGAAAAGGGACCTTTTTCCTTTTAATTGGAGTGTTCAGTCCTGCAACATTCCATTAAATTATTGTAAGATCATGAGTATGTGGGTGGAAAGTAATATTGCTAGGTGCGCTGGTAGCTATTAGACCCGTGGGGCAGAGAAAAAAGCAACAAAATCATACCTGTAAATGTTTCCAGTGCCAGCAAGCAGTCGTCACCCACACAAGCAGGAGGAGATGTATCTGGAATATTGCAAAGTCAGCTAACTACCACTTACCAGCCCATCTTCTACAAGGAAATAAGAGCAGGTTAAATAAAGATTAAAAATAAGAAAAAAGACTATCAGTGTGAAACAATTTACATTGTTTAACTTTCACCTACTGCCCTAGTACCATGGGAAAGGGGGCATGAAGCTTGAACCAAAAACAGTTTCCAACAATACAAATGCAAAATGAAACATTGGTAAATTGATTTAAGGTAAAACCAGGAGAGGTGAGACTTTGTCTATGAATGAAATAAGGAGTTGCCATTGTCAAGAATAATGAGGGTGATTGAGAAAACTGAGAAGTGCCACAAAGGCAAGATTAAAGTTCCTGAAGACATCAAGTGATGGTTGTCAAGGCATCCATTTGTAGTAGTTGGGTAGCCATCTGAGGATCTTCAAAGAGTTTGGTCTCTCCATTCCAGAGTACATGTATCTGACAATACAACAATGTAATTTTTTTATTTTATATAAAAAAGGATGAGAGTATGTGCAGCAAGTCTGTACAATTTTCATAATCTGTGTATTTATGGCTGATATATGTCTTCTCTCCTCCTCTGAAATTGTCTCCTTTTTAAAAAGATGAGATTCTCTGCAGCAAATCTGTACAATTGGAGGCCCAGCAATCAAAAATGCATGCTGGGACCCCTAGTGCGCCCGCACATCCAAAATAGTCAAACTAGAAAAAGATGGTAACCGCATGGTAACCGCATAATTTTATAACCAGCTTTTGTAGCAGGGTGCACATGGGAAGGCTTACAACAATAAAAAACACAAAAAGCCCCCAGCACACCTGTCTCCAGTGCATCTCTGCACCTGGTGAGGAGGAGTAGGCTACCTCCCAGTACACCTGCATTTAATTTATCAACTGCATTAATATGCTCCCATAGATTTAGGACCACACTTTACAGAGGTGCCTTGACGGGGCGGTGTGGCTTCTACATATTTTTGGCCAAAGGTTTGTGCCACTAAAACCTCTGCTTTTAATGCATACTGTTAGACAGTGTAATTAGTTTTGTTGCAGGCTAGCTGGCAGGTGTGCTAGGAACTTTTTGTGTTTTTTACTGTTGTAAGCCTTCCCATGCGCACCCTGCTACAAAGGATGGTTATAAATTTATGTGGTTACCATCTTTTTTATGGCTGAAATATGCCTGCTCTCTCCCTCTGGAATTGCCTCCTATTAAAAGGATGAGATTCTGTTCAACAAATGTTGATATTGTTTCTCAAAAACAATGCAGTGTTTTTTAATGCTTATAACCTAAATATATATTTGCTCTCTTTCTCTGTAATTGTCTCCTATTGAAAATTGTGAAATGATGTGCTGCAAATCTGTACAATGCATATATTCTCTCTCAGAAAAAATACAGTGTAATATTTCAGGATGAAATCTGCCTGCTCTTTACATCAGAAATTGTGGCCTATCCAAATAGGCTTAAAAGCTGTCCAGCAATTCTGTAAACTGTCGGTCTAAAATGTAAAAATAAAGACAAAAATTTGCTTTTTCCAGATGCAATCTGTCTGTTCTCACTATCAGAATGTGTCTTTTAAAAATGCCCTAAAGGTGTGCTTGAAATTGGTATTTTAAAATTCAAAATAAAAAGGGGAACACTTTTTTTTATATTTTCAGATGCAATCTGCTTGCTTGCTTGGGTTAAAATCTGCCCAGCGAATCTGAGGTTTGTTTCCATCTTCAGTCGGGAAAAATTACTTACTTTTTTATTGCAAGATGGAATTGGCTTACTTTCTCCCTCAGAAATAGAAGTCTGTCCAAACAGGTTTATAAGCTGTAATGCAAATGTGTAAAATGTTTCTGTTTCCAATTTCAAACAAAAAGACATACATTTTTCAGTTCCAGTTGCAATTTGGTGTACTCTGTGTTGACTTCTATGAAACTTTGTACACAGTACAGTGTGGTAGTAAAAAGAAGATCACAAGCAATGTTATGAAACTGGTTTTGTCACTGCTTGGCAATTAGTCAGAAGTTGATGGCTTTAGTGTAATTTGTTTTAGGTATACCTTCTGATAGATTTTAGCTTTACTGTGCCTGCTACTTCCACCGGTCAATGCTGGCCTTTGCTGCTACATAAAAATGGCTTGTCTTTACAAAAAGTACCAATAAAAAAATAGTTTTGAAGGGGAAATCAATCATATTAGGTTGTTGCTGCTGTATACACGTATGTATGTAAATAGTGCACAGTAAACAATATTATTATTACATATTATATAGTTCATGTGAGGCAAGAATATCATGGCAGAAATGTCACTGATGCTGTCCCAGAAAATCATATCATGTTCTGTACAAAAATGTACAGCTTTAAGGCATCCCCAGGCATATTATTTTTTGTATTGTTAACGTTGCCCTTAAAAACGTAGGCCATCTTAAAAAACCCTCTCCCTACTGAACAATTATGTAAGCATTTGATCATGGTCTTTGTTTGACAATCCCCTGCCTATTAGCCTTGAGAACGGTCAGAAATTATTTTCAAAGTTTGGCACTTTGAAAAATGGGGTTCATACTGGCATCTGAATTTTGGACAACAAACATCCCAAGTTCATTATAAACCCCAGGGTTGTGGAATATGAAAGTTCAGTCCTTTTCCCTTTTTGGTATCTGTGCCAGCCAGCATGTCCCTAACCATGAGCGTTATTCATTAGCCTTTTGGAACAGGATGCGGTAAACATGCCAGAGACTCCCCTGTGCCAAGTTATCAAGGAAAAACAATAGTGAATGGACAATAATTTTAATATGATTGCTATGCCATGGAAAGTCATGTCATTGATTGCTCCACAGATAAATTGATCACAAAAAGTGAAAGATCAGAGGACTGTCTTTTAATGCGTTATTTAAATGTAAACATGCTAATTACAGTGCTAATGTTTCTTGAACTTCTTTTATTTTCCTTGTTTCTGTGTAAGCTTATCATTGCACTTGATTAATAGACACACTGTAAAAGATCTGTTTGAACTTAGACATGGCTTTTGAGCTATATTGTTTTATGTTAATAATCCCTTTCCTGTTTTCCAGAAATGTAACACTAATTAAAGTGCCATATATGTAACAATTTGGGCTGCAATATAGCTCATAAGGGCCAAACACCAGATGCTCCTAAGCATTTATAGCAAAACCCCATAGTTAAATTTTCCTGCTGACTGGCAACAGAGGGATTTATCACTGATTGCTCCATTGCTTGCACTAAAATGACTATAGTGTCTCTAAACATGCGTGTCTGCATGCATTCTAGTAGAAATAGAATAATTCCATGAGCGTTATGAAATTGCCCATAAAATGTAGTCACTAAACAATAATAAAGCTATCAACACGTTAACATGACTTTAAACTGAACTGAAATTTACTACATTTAAAACACTAAATATTTATTACCTACTGGGATTGGCATTATGCTTTCCCTGAACATTCAGCTTGATTCTCCATTATTCATTTGTCTGCTTTTTAAATATTAAGCCTTGGTAAACACGCACTTTATGTCAACACAACATATGTGCTTGTTAGAGTTAATATAGAAATTTGATCTCGCCTTAAAGGTTCAGCGGAAAAGTTCTGTTTATTTGCTATAACATTAAAAAGATAGAGAAGTCAGGTAAATTAGAACGACTAGCTAGTCTGAGAGACAAGTTCAACCTTTAAGGGCAAGGCTGAAAAACCAACAACATTCCTTCCTGTTGACTTTGTCTCATAATCACAATAAATGTGCGTTTTATTCTTGTAAATGTCAGTTCAAGCCAGAACACTTTATCCTACCAATATTAAGTCACGTGTTTTGAAAAAGCACATCATGTCATGACCTCTTTATAGGATGGATATTTCATGAGACTGCTAAATGCGTCAATTATTATTATATTCTGCATCGCATTCAAAAGTGTTCAGCGCAAAAACATTTTTCATTTAAATCGTATGTGCACTTGGAAAACAACACCACCTTAATGCTTAAGATTCTTTTAGATGCAGTCTAACAGCTCTTGCCAGGGATTCCCTTTCCAACATAGTGTTGGCCTCTAATTCATTCTCTTCTGCCAGAATGAAACGGGATCAGTAGTAGACGTCTCTCTGGACACAACAAGACGATTATTAAGTGAGGTATAAAGATTAGCTTTAGCTGCACACAATCTTTTGGGTTGACAATGTATGAAGCCAAATAATGTGTTTGTAGAAACGGAACAAAAGCTGGAGGGTTTCATTAACAACGTTAGCTTCTTGTATTATACAAAATTATAAAAAAAGAAGAAATAATTGCTAGATAATTATATATGAGGCAAAACATATTAAGAAAAATGTGACGCGTTTTTCTTTTATGAACTACCAATTTTGTGCTGTATTCTCAATGTACTTTATATAGCATTTCACACTCTCTTCCAGTTGACGTGGGCGGGGAAATCTCCCCTTTAAGAGAATATAAAAAGCAAAATAGCATGTATACTTGTTGCACAAGCCATTTTGTGGTTTAATGTTATTAGAAATTAAAAATCTTTCCATTTAAAATATTATCTGCTGTAATGTTCTAAATATGGCAAAACAATTCAATGCAATATGGGGACCTGGAGGCGTTCTGTAGTTGGTGTGCAGAACTCCCCCAGAAAGGTCATTTCCTGCTACTGTGCTTGGCTGACTGATTTTCCCAGAAGTCTGCACTAAGATACATGTACAATATTTGGCCTCCCTTGTAAAAGGAATTTCATTTTTGGTAATTAACCTAAGGGTTAATTACTACCAAAGATATGCAAGCACAGCACCTTTCCCTATTATTACACAGGAAGTCAACCAGCTGATTATAATGAACCCAGATCATCCCATTCAAGAATCTGTTTGGAAAGGACATGGGGAAACAAACAACTTTTTCTTCAGAACATAAACAGTTAGAAATCTATAACAAAGTTGGTTAAAACCCTTGCGATGTACATTGATCACAAAGAGAGGATTGATTTTTTTTCTCAACAAAAGTGTAATTACTCTTTTTTGCACAACGGGCCATCCACCCGTTGTGAAAAAACGGACGGACGGCAAACTCCCATTGGCGGCTTGGTGTAAATAAGTGGCTTATGTGGCCGTTACCGACTGTTTCACATACAAGCGATCGGCAGCTTTATAGCCGTCCGATCGCTTGTATGTACTGCTTTTGTGCACCCCCCACCCGCAGTGCGGCTGTCTCGCTGCCCCCACCCCTCCTGCCCCCTCACCTTCAATCCCGGGATCCGCTGCCCCATCTGCGGCCTGGGACCGGCTTGGGAGGGTGTCAGGAGGAAGATGGGAGGGAGATCAGCATCTTCCTCCTTGCTGAGCTCCCTCCGACGTCTGAATGCGGAAGTGATGTGTAATACATTACTTCCACATTCAGCTGTCATTCTTCTGGCTTCTATAGCTTCTTTGGGGGTCCCCATGTGACATTAGGGGTCTTTTAGACCCCCAATGTCTCCATAAAGAGGACCTGTCAGTGTGCCTGTGCTATCACATAGGGGGTTGGTATTCCTCTATGTGATAGCAATAACATTAAGTGCAAAAACTGACAACCCAGAGCACACACTGACCACCCAGAGCCTGCACTGATCACCCAGAGCTTGCACTGACCACCCAGAGCCTGCACTGACCACCCAAAGTGCACACTGACAACCGCACTGACCACCAAGTGCTCACACTGATGACCTGGAGCCCACACTGACCACCCAGAGCCTGCACTGACCACCCAGAGCCTGCGCTTGCCACCCAGGGCCTGCACTGACCACCCAAAGCCCACGCTGATCACCCAAAGCCTGCAATGACCACCCAGAGCCCACAATGACCACCGAGAGCCTGCACTAACCACCACACTGAGTACCCTGAGCCTGCGCTGACCACCACAGAGCCATACTGGCCCCCTGAGTGCCAGCACTGGCCACCTGAGAGCCGCACTGACCACCAGAGAGCCCGCACTGACCACCAGAGAGCCCGCACTGGCCCTCTTAGTGCCCGCACTGGCCACCTTAGAGCCTAAACATCCTCTAGAGCAGGGGCAGCAAACTTCCGGCCCTCCAGCTGTGGTGAAACTACAAATCCCATGATGCATCTCTCTTTGGGAGTCTGTGTCTGTGAGAATCTTGCAATGCCTCATGGGATTTGTAGTTCCACCACAGCTGGAGGTCTGGAGGTTTGCTACCCCTGCTCTGGAGAGCCTGCACAGCCCCCCTGAAACACTGCACAGCCCTCCTGAGACCCTGGAGACATCAGGCCATGAACCCAGAGCAACACAGAGTATGCAGCTTCTTAGTATTCTGCATTGCTGGATAAAGTACGGCTGGGATTTGTAGTCCTCTTTAGCTGATGGTATTATTCTGCAGTGCATAACAATATATTGCTGGGATTTGTAGTACTCTATAGCCGGTGCCATTCTGCATTGCTTTATAATATATTGCTGGGATTTTTTGTTCTTTATAGTTGGTGATATTATTCTGCATTGCTGTATAATGTATTACTGGGATTTGTAGTCCTCTATAGTTGGTGGTATTCTGCATTGCTGCGTAATGCATTACTGGGATTTGCAGTCCTCTATAGTTGGCAGTATTCTGCATTGCTGTGTAATTTATTGCTGGGATTTGTAGTCTCTCTACAACTTGGAGTCAGTGGCAGTTCTACCAGGCTCACAACTGCAGCCAGGCCCTGGTGCTCCACCATTGACTACAAGCTGTAGAGAGACTACAAATCACAACCCGACAGAAGGAATATGGCCCTAGTGACCGGCAACATTTCCATAAAAAGGCCCACCAAAATCCTCAGCACCAGCCCCTAGATGCTCTTAATCTGGCCCTGGCAGCATCAAATGATAGGCACGGGTCAGGGTGGTAGAAGACAAAGGCACATAGTAGACAGTTTATAAGGACAATCAATAACTTTTTGCTTAGGCAGTTACACAGTACATTTCACTTTGTAATTAAACAAACATTCTGGTTTGCATACAGTGTGAGTAAGTGGTGAGGATGTACGTCTAGGAACCACTTAACCAGCCTATACAGAATATTGTTAGCGTGAAGGCCAATGTAATATAGTAGGACTTGGGCTTAATTGAACTTGAAATGTATGTATGTATGTATGTATGAATTTAATAGCTTAAATCACTCACGTTTCCTGAGTACTTGTAACACTGACTGTTCTCATACAGGGCTATGGGTGCATCTCTCTCTCTCTCTCATACTCACACACTCTCTCTCTCTCTCTCTCTCTCTCTCTTGCACTATCTCTCTCTCCTTGATTTACTTTTCATTTTGTGACAGAAGTCAGGAATATGCCACCTTAATTGTAAGAAGCACTTTAAAGAGCTCCAGAAATAGTCCAGCATTGCGCCAAAAAGTTCTACATACTTAAACATCTGAATCTAAGCACAACAGTCTCATACACTGATCCTCACACATGCTTATGTTTCAAACTGACACCTTCTTCTAAATATAGCACCAACTTATGACATCACACTAATTCTTGTCAGAGAAATGTAAAGAATGTATCAATAAAGCACACCTAACAGAAAAATACGTTTTAGATTAGACAAGAGTAAAGGCTTTTCAGGCCTGCGTTTCTTATGTTTTACTCCACTGATGACAGTAGTTCAGAGCCATTGTGCTCTTTTACACCAACATTAATGATTGTAGAACTGGCAGCTGTCTCTGGGAATTTAGTGGAAGACTTCAGCTCCCCTAAGCAATTCTAGTTCAATTGTCTTTTAATGCCAATGTAAGTGTTTTCATATGTGTTACTTTCATTGTCAGAGTTATCTTCATTGTATATTATATTTTTGTGGCAATGTTAGAATGCTTTAGAATGCTTTATCATGCCAGTGTAATGTTTATTTTATGTCAGCCTACATAGATATACAGTGCATTACATACAGTCTGTCATGCCCTTCTAGCAGTGAAGCAAGTCTCTCTTAAAGTAAACCTATAGCTTCCCATTAAAAAAAATATGTGCTGCAGCATCTAATTATAAGTGCATCTAAATTAGTATTTTTTTCTTAGTCCCCTTGCTAAGTTCCACAAATATCTGATGAACCTGCCAGTGAAGTCCACCTAATCCAGCTTATTGTGATGGTGTGACAACAATGCAGCACTGCTCCTTAAATCAGAACAGGTTTGCCACTCTCATGTAGGCTGCGCCTTGCACTACAGTGGGATACTAAAATGTTGCATGGGGCATGAATATCAGCATTTTCACTGCTGATTCATAAGCCTGCAGCTTGTCAGTCAGAACCTGTCCACACCAAATTCTTCCCACTGCTTTCTGTATTTACAGCACTGACCCTGTCATTGAAACCCTCCCACTGTAAGCTGCACTGTCTGGGAGGGGAAGCATTTGAGATACAAATGAAGTAAAAGTTGGTTTACTCAGGCAAAGTTCACTCAGGCAAGGTTCACATATTAGCTGGATTTCATAGTCATTTAGACCGTAGTTCAGGACCCTTTCGCTGCTGTACTTTACTTTTGCTAAGAACCCCTGACCCAACAACTTCCTTGGACCTTTAAAGGGGAGGTAATATAATGAATTGAGTGTGGCTGTGTATCTCTTGCAGTCCATCAGCTAATTACTCCCTCGCCTCTTCCTCTTCGTGTGCTCTTGCTGATTGAGTATGCATGTTATGTCTACGTACATGCCTTCACCATTTGCTGACAGATATTTTCTGCCTACTGCTTTCCTGGACTTCCTGAACTGATTTATCTAACTTTGCGTATCTTCCATCTTTACACAACTTTACTTGTTCCACTGTCACAAGCTAGACAATGCCCAGGTTAGTCCATTGTCATCTTCAAAAATACATTGGTGAGCCCTTCACGATATGGTGACACAAATGAACTCTTTATAGAAACATCATACGTTTAGCATAAAATACATAAACAATATCGAAAAGGTAAGCTTTACAGCCATATGCCTATCCAGTTTCAGTCATCACTAATTACATGTTACATGAAAATAAGGTGGTAAAGTAGTGTTACTTGCAATAACTTATCTGAGTTTATACTATGAATGCAAAATGGTTTATTAACATAAAATAAGGGATTGTTGATAAAAATTGTTGATCCCTAAAATATTTCCTTGGGGGTATTTGAATAATTATTATTGGTCCCACCTGCCTATATAGTTTGCTTTCTACATGTATTTCTGCTTGACAAGTAATATATATATACTAGACTGAGATTGTTCAGCAACTCTAAGCTTTCAAGCATGAGATGATATATCAGTTTGTAAAGTCAATATCAGTTGAAGTAATTGAGAAACATCTCTGAAAAGCATTCCTATGATGGAAGTTCACTAGACAAGTTCTACATTTATGTATTTTCATTGCTGACCACAAGTACTTTTGATTTATCATAAGGGCCCATTCACACCAGCAGGGTTATTTTATGCTGCATATATTACATGCCTGCTGATGTACATGATGTAGGTGTGGTGTGATGCGCTGTTACAATGCATCACAGTGTTTAGTTTTGGCTTAAAGTTAACAAAAACAATTTTAGTCAATTTAATGCACTGCAGCATGTTGGGACATGTTGTGGTGTGTTGATATGCAGTGGCATGTATTGCGCTTTATAAAAATGCAGATATCTTGCATGTTTATGCACCGTAGACCAAGGAATATGTATGATGTGAACAGTGCACATAGAGAACAATTGTTTTTCATAAGTCTGGATCGATCAAATGCAGTCTTTGTTTAGGTTGTTTTTTTTTATTTACATAATGCTTATTGTTATAATTATGTAGTATGGTATGGTATCAGGTATGGGACCCACAAAACAAAAAACAAAAAAAACATGATACCTGGGGGTAGGTCAGTTTTAATGGTTTTTACAAGTACCATTTCAACATAAAGTACAGCTTTTAAAATGTACTCAGAATCTTTAATGCCCAATTCCAGACAAGTTTTTTTTCTTTTGTTTAGTTTTAGACAAAGTGGGAAAGATATAGAATGTGGGGGGAATTTAACAGTGGGAGGAATTTACCAAAACTGGAGCAGACAAAATCTGGAGCAGTTTCCCAAGGTGACCAATCAACTTCTCTTTTCAGTTTGTTCAGTTAAGATTTTAAAATGAAAGAGATGCTGATTGGTTGCCATGCACAGCTGCTCCAGATTGTGTCTGCTCCAGTTTTGATAAATTAATGTGTTTTGAGAAATTCAAGATGTTCACTTCTGGGATAAATACAACCACACAATTCAGAATGCAATCATTTCATTAGTCCTGATTAGGGGGCCTCTTGGAGCCCACAATGGGTGATGGATTTCCGAATTCACAAATAAATAAAGCATTTATTTTAGACACAATTGTTTGGAGAGCTACCTAGTTAAGAGTTCTAAGCCAGACAAGACATCACATTGGCACTGTATTTACTATTTTGTATATTTTATGGTCCTGTCCACTGCATTCTATAAGCTACATAGTTCTGACCATGGCACCATATATGTAATGTTTTACATTACATAGCCCTGACTCCTGCATTGTGTATGGTATGTTGTATGTTACTTAGTTCTGTCTGTGTAACTGTATATATTATGTTGTATGCTATATATTCCTTTTAATTGCAGTCTATCCAATATATTGCACATTACATAGCCCAGACCCATGAACCACATAGGCTTCATTGTACATTACTTATTTCTGACCACTGCACTCTATTTGCTATGTTGTACATAGTCCTGTCCTTTGCACTATACACACTATGTTGTATAGGTCATAGAACTGACCCTTGCACTTTATAGGCTATGTGCATTACATAATCCTAACGAAAGTGTTCAACGCTTGAAAAGCAGCTGATTGTTAAATAAAAAAGTTTTTTTTATGAAGGCTTAGATAAATAATTAGCTATATTATCTCTATTTTATAGCTGGGGTGAATGAAAGCATATGTCATGAAAGAGTTTAATTAAAATATACTGTGGCATATGTATGTAGTTTATACAATAACAAGGCTCACATTCTATTTAACTATCCATTTTAAGCCAACCCCACTGACAGGCATCCCCACCAGTTGGCATGGCCTGCTACTCATGTCACAGAACTGTTTTTCTCAGTGTACTCCAGGTCATTCACAATCCTAACAGTGCCTCTCAAAATGTTTAAAGACAGAAGGAAAAGTCAACTGAACTACTGCCACGGCCAAATAAGTACATTCAAAAGGATAAAAAGCAATACAGTTTTTGTTTCACCTATTGCTACACTGCAATTGAATTAATAAGTGTGCAAACCTGTAAGAGTTATCTCCTTAAAATATTTTGGGATTGGAATATAAATATATATCCAAAATAAATGTTGTTTTTTTGTCCTTTTAGGATAAAGCTTGTTGCGTTGCATTGCAGCTGGCCTAAAGCATGCCGCGATTGCATGCATAACTGTAATATTTCTTAATAATGTCCTGCTGAAAATCAAAGCAGAATGCTGCTTGCTTATACTGTATTTTCTGGTATGTAAATGTAGATATAGTTTATATGTAAAATGAATACATTTTAATTCTCTTCCTTGTATAAAGTGTTCTGCTTTGCAATTGTTTTAAGAGATATGCTGCAAAAGGGAATGAAGACTGGAGGGCAAAACACTTGTACTTATGAATATAGATATTATACACCAAGAAAGAAGATGGATTTTAAATAAAAAGTTAACTTATACTACCTAGGGATTTGGTGTTTTATGTGTCTGATATGGACATGTAAAGAGTTGAATAAATGCTTGGTGAACAATTTTCAATTAAATGCTTGCTTGAAGAAGCAGTTAGCTTTGTTACCAAATAAAATATCTTTGTGGTAAGTCATTACTATGGGGTCTATTCACGAAGCTGCCGAAGGATCTAGCCGTAGCTTCGGCCGATCCTTCGGCTAGCTTCGGCCCCAGGACCCCTTCGGTTCAGTAGAACCGAAGGGGTGCTGCACAGGCTATGCTGTATGCATAGGTGCTGTATCGGCATAGGTGCTGTAAACGGTGCTGTATCGGCTCGGCTGAGCCATGCTGAAAGCCGAAGCTGGCTGAGCGGCCGGCCGTCGGTCGGCCGACAGACTGCTTCTGACAGCTGGGCGGAGCCAGCCGTGATCTTACGGCTGGCTCCGGCCACTTGCAGAGAGATCAGCGTCCCTGGAGAGAGAGAGAACAGCTAACTCTCCCTGGCGCCCCGGGAGTCTCCTGTTCCCGGCCGCCAAGGAGAGAAACACTGCTGTTTCTTTTTTTTCTTTATTCTGACACGGAGCGATGTCAGAATAGAAAAAAAAAACAGAATACAAAAAAAAATTCCCAATGCATTGCTACATTACTATTGGCTTTTTCAATTTGCAATAGCCAATAGTAAACTAGCATTGTACCCGCCCTCTTCTGCAGTTCTCCATCAGGTCCATCAGCAGAGGGCGGGTACAATGCTAGTTTACTATTGGCTATTGCAAATAGTAATGTAGCAATGCATTTCAATGGGAAAAAAATCGCTCCGTGTCAGAATAAAGAAAAAAAAAGACACAGCAGTGTTTCTCTGGGCGGCCGGTAGCGGGAGGATCCCAGAGCGCCCGGGAGAGCTTTTTTTCTTTTTTTCTTTTTTTTACGGCAGCAGAGCCGCTGGACAAAAGGAAACTATTGGGCGGAGCTAGCTGTCACTGCTAGCTCCGCAAAATCGTTTCCTATTTACTTTTTTAAAACTTTTTAACTCTTTTTCTGTTCTGCTCAGTCCCTCTGAGGGACCGAGCAGAACAGCCGAGCCGAATGCCACTCAGCGGCATTCGGCTATTCACTCACTGCTGTTCGGCATCTATAAGAATAGACTGAACAGCAGTGAGTAGCCTGCTGGAGGGTGGGCTCAGCCAATCCAGATGTTGGATCGGCTGAGTCGAACTCCTTCTGCACTTCGGGTCAACCGAACATGCTCAGCATGTTCGGGGCCGACCCGAAGCCATGTGCAGTAAGCCGATGTACGGCTGATTTCAGCTGATGTACGGCTGAAATCAGCCATACCAGCCTGAAGTGAATAGCCAAACAGGGTTCGGCTCACTTCACTTGGGGTCGGTTGTTCACTCGGCTGCCCTCGGCAGCTTAGTGAATAGACCCCTATGTGTTGTACAACTTTATTCCATTTAGACATTGCTAAGCAGTAGGAGGCATTAAAAATGTGCAAAAACCGTCTAGCACTCATGCCCATGTGAGCAAGGCCTAAGACACTATTATAGAGATTTTTTTGTTTTAAAATTACACAAGAATGTCTGCTTTGTCTCAGACTATGTCAGTGTTTTTATTCTAACTTTTAGTACTATAACAGTGTCAGATTTACTAAGAAAAAAGCAAAAAGTCTTTAAGCAATCTGGCATTTATACAGGTATCATGGTTAGTCTCGTGTCTTGCACCCCCTGGAAGTGGGAACAGGGTGTGCGGAAAACAGCAAGGAGCATGAGTGCCAGTGGATGATTCCGGAAACTGTGCAGAAGAAGTTCAGGATCAGGATCATCAGACGAAGCCAGAGATCAAACGAGGTGAGCAGCGTAGTTCAAAGTTGATAGGCAGGGCAGAGCCCAGTAATAAGGCTGAGCTCAGGAGGCAGGCAGCAAGCATGAAGAGTCAAAGCAATCTGGGTCAAAAACAAGCAGCAGGCAGTCAGACAGGGTAGCAGGTCACAGGAAGCACAAGCTGAAGACCATCGTCAACCTGGTTAGGGCAGGTTCGTTTATATAGACCAGTCCATTAAAGTGAAAGTATCACTTCCACGCATTTCCGGTTGCACGCATCTGCGCACTATAGCATGCTTCCCAGCAACACGAAACATAGTCTCACGCGCATGCAGACGAGCCATCTTTACCTTACAGTAGCAGTCCTTTTGCATGTCTTCCACACTGTAACTATGGCAAAAGCAGCCTTCTATCACTGCTCTCTCTTATCCTTCTATCTTCAACACATAAAACTACAACCTGCACCTGCATGCTAAATGCGTTTATATAGAAACATATAAGAAAGCCAACAGGAATCGGGGACCCTGATGCAATTCACCACTACTAATCACCTGCTGAAGACAGCACAAACACTTCTTTCTTTGTCAAAGGGGTGCTTGAGTTTATAGTAAGGGCTACCAATATAACAAAACAGATCAACATGGCAGAACAGTGGTATAGATAGTGGTACAGCAGATTTCTCGTTATCTGAAAGGATTTGCTTCCAGCTAAAGCAGCCCAGCATTCTAAGGATGATAAGTGCAGACCATTTAGCATTAGGTTTAAACATTTAGCAAGTGCTTCACATGTTTGCTGAATTTCATGGTTTTTTTTTTAAAGGGAAAGTGTTTGTTAGATTTGAATAGAGTGAGGAAGGGATAGAACCCCTGTAGACAGTTCCTTCACCTACTGTCCTAGTGACAACCATTCAACCTGACTGGAAGTGAGGGAAATCTACAACAGAGTCACAGACAGGAATAAAAATATGCTTAAACATTTTATTTTGTTCTGTTTTTTGGAGAGTATCCCTCATTTTCTGTCTGGTAAAACATTGTCAGCAGGACAGGAACTGAGGAGAAATCTCTTTAAAAGGACGCTAAACTCAGGAGTTAAATCTTAAAAATGCATTCAAGTACCTTAACTATTAACAAAAATGTAGCTTATTTGTGTATTACTCAGCTGTAGATCCTAAAATCATCTCTGAATGTGTGCTGACACTGTACTTTCTTCTGGAGGGTGGCAACTTTTGTTCCCCATGGTCCCTGTGTGTGTTGTAAAGTAGCCACCGCTCCAAGCTCACTCCCGTAATGGACTACAATCTCAATAGAATTTAGTAAACTAAACATGAGATTGTAGTCCATCACAAGAGCAAGCTTGGAGCAGTGTCTACATTACAACACACATAGGGACCATGGGGAACAAAGTAGCCACCCTCCAGAAGGAGGGACAGTGTAAGCACCAATTCAGAGATGATTTGAGGAGCTAAAGCTGAGTGATACACAAATAAGATACATTTTTGTTAATAGTTAAGGTACTTGAATGCATTTGTAAGATTTAACTCCTGAGTTTAATATCACTTTAATGGAGCCTTAGAGAATAGTAAAGAACTGAAAGGGATTCATATCCTTCCAATGCTATCCAAAGCTAAGACAAATCTTTGGTTTCACATACACTTTAATTCCAGCTAAGAAACATGTTACTGAACAAGAACGGCAGATTCAAGGGGTTTAAATATGTGGATGCAGTCATTATTTGTTTCCTGTATTTATTCTATTAACAGAAGGTTCATGTACAGGTGAAACTCGAATAATTAGAATATTGTGCAAAAGTAATTGCAGTAAGTGCTGCAAAAGGGGCCCAAACCAAGTACTGAGTACATATGCATGCTTGTACTTTTCAGAGGTCCGATATTGTTCTATGTACAATCCTTGTTTTATTGATTGCATGTAACAATCTACTTTTTTGAGGTTGTGGATTTGGGGTTCTTGGGGTTTTCATGAGCTGTAAGCCATAATTATCACAATTATGACAAATCACTGCTTGAATTATCTTGCTTTGCATGTAATGAGTCTATCTCATATATTAGTTTCACCTTTTAAGTTGCATTAGTGGAATAAATGAACTTTGCACGATATTCTAATTATTCGAGTTTCACCTGTATATAGTCCAGACAAAGTATTTAAAGACAAATTAATAATATTCACATCAGTCTTTCCTCATAGAGGAGTTTTTCAGTCCAATAATAAAAGAGACATATGCATGCATAGCAAGTCAAACTGGGGCAGTTAGATCTACAAGTATGGTCAAGAGTTCAGAAGAATCCGTGAACCTCTACTAATTACCAGAACAAACTCAGTAAAACTGCTCCTAGTGGAATTTGAATCCAAGTGCAGCACTTGGTCTCTTTGGTTTTATTTCACTAATAACATTATTTAAGTGGGTGTTGAAAGTGAATAGAATACTCCTTCAGCAAATAAAGTAACTACTGCAAGTTGAATAGCTCAGTTTGCAAGAATGCAATAATTATGACCATGGACAACGTGTAAGGCTTACTCATGTGCTCAATTTCCACATTGTTCTTGGAGTTTAAATTATTTATTACACTTAAGCATTACTGCTTTATCTAAATTTACTGCCTAACTAGCATATTGCTGCAGTAGACAACCCATTACTTTCCATTTACACTTAATTTACTGCTGCTGAAAACTGGATAGCCCGACCCAGCTGCTCTATCACGGACAAATAAATGTGAAAACAAAAATATATAGATCTAAGGTCTACTGTTCATAATAGATATAACCTGGTGTTTTAAAGATAAGTGATAATTCTGTTATTTACAGCATTATATCTGCAGTAGATTACATTTCATTTAACAAATTACTACTGTTTTTCTTGCACTTTTTCTTGCATACCTATGTTCATTAAGTTGTTCTACTGTGCATTCCACAATTACCGAGGAGTAAATTCCTTGTTAATTGTACGAGAATTTACAACATTATTGCAAAATAGGAGCAATTATTTATTTATATTGTAGTCAGCAGAAGGTTAACAGGTTTTACAATGTGTCCTCAATATATGAACAAGCCTTGTAGCATTGATGCTAGCTCCTGTCATTTTGGTAAATGTTCAAAGTAAAACTTCCACTCCCGGCGCAAGTTTCAGCTAGTGAAGTTTCCTCTTCTCAATTGCCTATCACACAGAGGGCTGCTCCATGATAAGGACCAGGGAGCCTTAAGAAGATTCAGAGAACAAAGACACAGAGTACCCAATCTATGTAAAGGACCATTTATTGAACAACTGTATAAAAATAGTAATATAATCACAAAGATAAGCCAAGTATGAGCAAAACAAAAATCTTGAGTTCCAATCCAACAGGGGTGCACAGGGGTTGACGCATTTCGGGGGCATGCCTCCTTCCTCAGAACACTTCTGAGGAAGGGGGCATGCCCCAGAAACACATCAACCTCTATTACATGGGGTCGGCTGAGAGGCGGCATGCCAGCTTGCTGAATGAACAGAGCTTGTACTATACACAGATACGGTCTGTGCACCCCACCCTTGTTGGAATGGAACGCAAGATTTTAATTTTGCTCATACTTGGCTTATATTACTATTTGTATACATTTGTTCAATAAACAGTCCTTGACATATATTGGGCATTATAGTAAATATGCCTGCTCTGTGGGGAAATGTTGATGCTCTTTTCGTGCAGCACCAAATGATGCAGAGTGACTGCCCATGGAAGGAGAGGTCACTACACTTTGATGTGCTGAACCATACTCCAGCAATAAATGTAATCTTTGTGAATCAGGTGAGCAGAGAGGTAAGGGTAGAGTGTTGGAGGAGAAAATGTGAAGAAAGCTACTGATCAGTGCCCTCAGCCTGATCAGTGCCCTACCTTGTCCAAGACTGGTATAAAATTCCCTTTTGGAAGTCTGTTAAGCCATGGAAGGACTGCTACCTCATTTCACCGTGAGACTGTTTTCCCCAATTGTGGATTGTCGACCTCTAACATAATATGCTCTCATTACAAGAGTATTCTATATCCTGGTTCTACCTCCATGAAGTGCTTTACCAGAGAAGCCTTAATGTGATTTTCTGTCCTGCTGTAAAGCTGTCAATAGATTCCACATCCCTCCAAGTTTCTTTTACCATTCTCCATTCTGCACTAACAAATACTAAAACTTCAATATGTGGCAAGGTCACAGTCAAATGAGAAGCCTTGATTATGAAGATGAATAATGAATAAAATTCTATATGTCCGGCTAAGTCAAACAAAACAACAATAATAAGGACAGCTACAACAACAGCAGTGAAATAATAAGTAGGGTGCATACTTGTTTACAATGTATTTATTTGAAAAGGCCTAGGGCAGTAGACACTCAAAATATATTAATAACTATGGTCTTTTCTAAATCTGTACTACAACACAATACCTTTCTGTATCTAGGAAGCACCATAACTAGACCTTCCAAAATTTGTCTCTGAAGGTTTGTTTGCATTAATTAATTGGCTAATGATAAAATATAAAGACCAGATACATATCTTTAGTTAATGATTTCCAGAGGACATTTAGGTTCTGCACTCCTTTCCTTGCGGAAAAAGGTTATTGTAAACAGATCTAAAGCTATGTAAATTGACTGAGTGCAAATCTCCTGCAGAAGTCAGTGACATGAATACGTTAATGGGAGAGGTTGTTTCTTGCAGAGCTAAACTTAAAATAGATGAAAGATTTTATTTGGAGGTTATGGTATTTTAACTGAATCTCTATGAGGTAGCTGCAGGCTACCTACAGCTTCCAATTTTCAGAAGCTATTAAAATAGTGCTCATTGTGAATTTGGAAAGAGAACATGTCCTATTGTTTAGACTGAATCATCAGGGCTTTTTTATGTTGCCAACATTTATAACTGGAGTTATGAACAAGCACCTCTGTCCTGTTTAAAATGTTGATTTCTTTTTCCCTAATAAAAATTCAGTTTTGTTACAGTGATGCTTACTGATTGTGAGTAGCCAAGACTTCTAATATCATCTTAAAACACAAAGAAGGTTGAATTTAGGATTCTAGCTTAAAAGCAGCAGGAGATTGAGTTGCTCATCTCTAATTTAAATTCCATTATGGCTGAATATTTATTGTTTGATTGCATTTTTTTTTAAAGTGACAGAATTGATGCCACTCATTTACATAAATATCCACATGTACTTGCAAGATCCATAATAAACTCCACATTTTGTCAAAGCAATCAGTATTTATCTAGTCAAAATGACATTTTGAGATAAATGATATTATGTTTAAAACTGTATTATTAAAAATAATTGAATAGTTGCAATATACAGCACTAATGCAGGAAGATATTTTCCTACTGATTTATATTACATGAGAATGATCAACTAACTATACATCATGATCATCTACCATTATTACAAATAACTGAACATTTAGGCCTCATTTACATTAGACTTTTTCTCCATGCGGCATGAAGGACCAGTTGTTTATGTGCATGTAGCTGCGGGAAGAAGCGTGCATGTAGCTCATTTAACTATATGCAGACACAGGGACCCTGACAGGCTGCTTTCTTTAGCTCTGAGTTTTGACATCAGGCAGATGGTGTACAGACCTGGATACATCCAGTGTCCAAGGCCCTATACCATCCGTGTGCAGCGATCAAAGTGCAAAGCTCTTGGGTGGGCATAAAGTTAAATGAGCTGTCCAAACCCTTCTTCACGAAGCTCTGGGCACATCAACAACTGGCCCTTCACTCTGTATGGAGAAACACACCTTCATGAGTGAGGCCTTAAATGAGATATTCCTCAAGGATCCTACATGCCTGTCAATGTACTTTATCCACAGTGTTTGGGTACTGTCCATGTTGAACAGAAGCTGCACGCCACACCCATTTTTACACCTTCCTCTCCCATACAGCCTAGATTTAGTCATACAAACACCCGGAAAGCTCTGAACAACACAAAACCACTCATCCCCAACCCCATAGGAGAGCGCTGTTATCCAGGACTTGAATCCTTAACCTTTTCCCTTTGGGTACAATAACATTAGCTATACACAAACAAAAGTGGTAAGAGTAGGTAACTATTTATATCAAATGTATGTAGATATTATATAAACTGCATCAGCTTGACTTCCCAGGCTACTGCTATAAAAGACCATGCAGCTATCCTATCATTGGCCATACAATGCTACCACTCATCACCACTTTCAACTCTGTGCAGCAACTAGGTGACAGCAGAATTTGCTGAAAATTTCCAAGCTATGCAATTCATCTTTGTTTTAGGAAAGGTCTCTGGACATTTTCAGTACATATATGGCATCATCGAAACCAGCCAAAATGACACATGTCTCTGAATGAGAGGTGTATAAGTTACCTTTAAAGACAACCATTAAAAGAACATTGAAAAGGTTTACTAAATTTAAATAATCGCATCAAACTGTTGTAAAGTTATCTCCTTAAAGGGGAATGTTGTGATACTTTGATGATATGTTGGCATATATTGTTATGTTTTATCTGTTAGAGAGCAATGCCATCACTTGTTCTTTCACTCCTGCTGGTAAATGTGCAGTGCTCGTATGTCTATGTGTCTCTTTTATGTTTCACAAAATAGAGACTGCATGGTAAACAAACTGCCATTGCATGACATTGGTTGGCAAAGGTGCTGAATAATGACTTAACTGACAGATGGGCTTAACTAGTGCTCACTTGAACAGCTGGTGCCATTTCGTCAGTTTGAAGCTGGGGAGGAGGGCATAAAAGAACCCCTCTGAGTTTTACGAGGCATGTTGCCTGGGATGCAGAGGTGGCTCTCAATTTAGGCAAATTGGGCAGTTGCCTAAGACCTCATGCTCACAGGAGCCTTGCGGCTGCCTAATTTGCCTGACGCTTTAACCTAAGTTTTGAAGTGACAGGGGACCTTAACGCTGCTGTGTGCAGGAAGCGACACACTCAAGCATGCAGTGCGACCTCCGAACGTCTGATTTGCCGTTTCTTCACTTTGGAGGTGACAGGAGACCTTAATGTTGCTGTGCGCATGCAGTGTTAAGAGCCCTGTCACACTCAACTCTACCATAATTGATGACTCCGTTTTCCGTTTCCTAGTGATGTTCAACCAACCAGCCTTCTGGAGCTCTGCCCACCAACCAATGAGGAGTGATGTTACATCTGCACCTAACAACCCTCCCATCCACGCCCGAGGATCTGAAGCTTGGAAGGAGTTCAGCATTGGAATAGCCTTCCTATGAACTGCAGTGCCAATTTACAGTGCCAGCCGCACATCTCCTTCTTCCTGGAACTGCACTGTTTTACAAGATCGATGTGTCTGCTTCCTCGGATGCTAGTTTCAGTCTGAAGGTTCAGCAAGCAGCTGTTTGGATTCCCTTAGTTTTTAATTATCATCAAGTTGTGTCTCTCAATGGATGATAAAGGAAATAGGATTTTTGTACTCACTGTAAAATACTTTCCTTAGAGTCCTTTGAAAGACGCAGCTTACTCTCTTTAGATGCTATTTTTCTCTTTTTAAATTGCTTGCTACAACTGAGCAGGTGTAAGGTGGGATGAGTTATAGCCAAAGGGTGTTGGCCTTCAGTTTGTGTTAGTGTCCTGGTGTCCATTTTTCATGTAGACATCAGAAAACCTTCCATTGTGGCTGAATTACAACAATTCTGCAAAGATGAGTGGACCAAAATTCCTGCACAACGCTGTAACAGACTCATTGCAAGTTATCGCAAACGCTTGATTGCAGTTCCTGCTGCTAAGGCTGGGTTCACACCTGGGCGTTTCCTATGTGCACGTTTTACGCACGTTTTTTCCGGACATTGTTTGAGCGTATTGTCTAGCGTTTTCGCGCGTTTTTGCACACTTGAAAAAGCGTGACGTACGTGTATGTTTTGACTACAGAGGCGTCCAATGAAAAAGAATTCCGGTCTTTATGGAGGCGTCCAATGAAAAACACTTCCTGAGACACAGCATTTCCTGTTTCTTTGTTATACAAAGGAGTGTGTTGTGTGCAGTTTCTTTGTTACAGAGGAGAGTGTGCTGTGTGCAGTGTATCATGGAGTTTAGCAAACGTCAACGAACTGCAGCAGTCGTTGCAGCAGTGCGGCTTATACGTTTGAGGAGAAGGAGACTTAGCAGGCGAAGGTTCTGGGTCCATCCAGTGATTGTGAACCGAGAACAAAGAGGGCAGTTTTGGGCCATGTATGAAACCTTTCGTGGCCATGAGGAGAAATTATTGGGAAAACAGACGGGATAGCTGGTTAGAAAATAAAGCTAGCAACAAATCAGCCTGTCTTTCATGTATGCATATTGCTAATTGCCAGTATTGACCCCAAACTTTTATATGTTACAGTTTTGATGAGCTGCTGGGATTGATGTCTGTCCAGTTGGAGTGCCAGGACACATTCATGAGAGACTGCATTCCTCCAGCCGAAAGATTCATTATAACTTTGCAGTAAGTTCACTAACATCACTCCTATGTTTAATTCTAGAGCAATCAAACATTGTAAGCAAGAAGCATCAAATGAGTTATAATTGTATATGTGTGCTCTGTGCGATGTGCAGTGGCTGTAGGCATGAAATTAGTTATATGTAATTGTACATTAATGCTCTGTGCGTTGTGCTGCTGCATGTTCTGGCCTGTGCGTTGTGCTGTTCTGGCCTGTGTGTTGTGCTGTTGTGCCCTGTGCTTTGTGCTGTTGTGCCCTGTCTGTTGTGCCCTGGGTGTGCTTGTGATATGCAGGGTGACGTATGGCATGTGTGAACCTCCTACATATGTGTACCACAACCATTAGTATTAAAAAAATCCTTAAAATAATGTAAAACCTTTTCAAACTGTAACCAAACAAACACACAAACTCATAGATAAATAGTCATAAAATATTATAATTTAAAATATTATAATCGAAAAATTAGCATACACAAAAAGTACACTAAAAACAAGGCCATAACAGCAGCCAAAGGGGAAAGGCATTTTTCCTGCTCAAACGGGTTCAACACACCGTATTTGGAGGAGAAACTGAAAAAGGTGCCTAGAGTCAAACCTAGAACTACGGAACTTTTTTTGCCAAATTTATAAATTTTGATAATTTGGGAGCGCAAAGTTAGACTCGTCCACCTGCATGTTCTCCCTCATTCCACGTGTGAAAAAGACAGCTGGTATTTGGGTGGTGGAGATGGAGCTATGTGCCAGGCTGGTGGAGGGATAAACATATGGTGAATGTGGGCGTGGGTGCCATGTTTCTGGGTGGTGTTGATGGTGCATGGGTGTGTGTGGGTATGCTTGGGAAGTGTGCCTGTGCTTGGGTATGTCATGTTGAGGTGGATGTCGAATTGGTGGGGCTGGTATAGGGGCAGTGGCATGTTGTGAAGAGCCATCAGGGAAAATTACGGATTCAAGGACTCTGGTGAGTGCGTCCCGTATTTCCGTCTGTCTAATTAAAGGCACCATATTCAGTTCATCCTCCAAGCTGAGCAGGAAATATGCTGCGCCTGAAAACCTGGGGACAGGATGCGACATGGACTCAGGTACATCAATGAGCCTGTCCTCCTCTCGTTCAGGCCTCTGCTACGGGGCCTGAGAATTGTACGCCTGCGTACAGGTCCCCTGGCTGGTGGGGCAGACGGGGTTGGTGTTGGTGGAGGTGGTGGTGGTGTACGGTTTGGTGGGGGTGGGCTGTGTGGTCCTGGGGAGAAGCAGGGCTCAGTCGCCTGTGTGGTCGAGTCCTCCTCCTTGTCCTTTTCCTGCCTCACAGTAGGCTACCACCTACTGTCGGTGCTGTCATGAGGAAACAATACATTAGTATGTGCAATATATTATTCTGTGCATGTTATATAAAACAATATTCATGACCGTCATAAACATTGTAATTGACGTGACTTACCTACGCATTTCCACACAAGGTATTAGAAATGCCAGCTGCTCAGTGTGGATATATCTGCAGGGGGCACTGGCAGCCGATCCACTTCTATACTCTCTCTCCTTGCGCCTGTGGCGCATAAAGGCGTCCTTCACGCTCTTCCATTTTCTCTTTAGCATATTGACCGTGGAAACAAAATGTAAACATTAACTAATTAAATTCTTGCCTTTATCTGTCATTTCTTAGGTATTTAGCTACTGGACAGTCCTTGGCCAGTCTGCACTACGCATTTATGATTGGGAAATCGCGGACGCTAGCCGTAAACTTCTCGTGGGTATTTGCTATAAACCTCCAAATATAGGGGAAGAGGGAGAAGTCAATCTTCACTCACAGATAGGAATTGTCCAGTTCTGGTCACCAGTACTAAGAAAAGATGTCCTTGAGTTGGAAAAAGTCCAGCGGAGGGCAACCAAACTAATTAGGGGTATGGAGGACCAGAGCTACGAGACGAGGCTACTAAATTTAAACATGTTCACATTAGAGGTGAGGAGATTAAGGGGGGATATGATTTCCATGTACAAAATGTTCAATGGTGGTAGCAACATTAGCGATAAACTGTTTAAAATTAACTCTGTTACAAAAACTAGAGGCCATCACCTAAAATTGGTGGAAAAAAAATTCCAGCACAAGGGGCGAAGGGGGTTCTTCACAGTAAGATCAGTTAGGGTCTGGAACTCACTGCCACAGGCGGTGATTTCAGCAAATAATGTGGAATTGTTCAAGAAACTTTTGGACGATTTCTTAAGGGACCGTAATATACAGGGGTACAGGTACTCCTAGAATGAGATCCTAATAGGTTGGACTTGATGGACTAATGTCTTTATTCAACCTCAAATACTATGTAACTATGAAATCGACTGCAAGCAAGATCATCCAGGAAACATGCTGTGCGATATGGGATGTCCTGCGTGATGTGGTCATGTCCAAACCCACCAAGGAGGAGTGGATGCAAATAGCAGAAATTTTTGCAACGACATGCAATTTTCCGAACTTTGTGGGAGCCATAGACGGAAAACATATTTGTGTCATTAAACCGATAAGGAGTGGCAGTAGATTTTGTAATTACAAAAAAAAAATTCTGTGTTTTTTTTTTTTTTGCGGTAGCAGATGCCAACTACTGCTTCCGCTACATAGATGTGGGATCCTATGGCAGCAGCTCTGACTCGGCGGTATTCGCCCATTCAGACTTTGGACAGATGCTGCGCCACGGTGATCTGAACCTCCCGGGGAACACCACGCTGCCTGGCACCGCTCATCCTGCTATGCCTTTCGTCTTTGTAGGAGACGAGGCATTTGCTCTGGGTGAGCATCTTTTGAGGCCCTACTCAAGCCGTGGACTGAGCCTGGAGAAGAGGGTCTTCAACTATAGGCTTACCCGAGCACGCAGGGTGGTGGAGTGTGCCTCTGGCATACTGTCAAATAAATGGCGCTTTCTGCACTCACCAATAAATCTGAAAATAGAAAACACCATCTCTGTGGTGAAGGCAGCTTGTGCCCTTCACAATTTTGTGCATCGCATAGATGGAATTCTATTTGATGATTCATTGGTGCATTGCATGGAGAGTAGCCATTGGAGCGGAAGCCGTGGTACCACGCACGGAGGCACCATTCGGGACCAATTTGCTGCATTTTCATGTCACTTGAGGGGGAGGTGTCATGGCAGATGCAAGCAATTCAATCATGATTTAAAAAAATTAAAAACCTTTATCCTTGTTCTGTTCCTAATAAAGTTTATTTGAATATAACTAATATCTGAGCCTTTGTTTTTTCTAATATTGAAATGCACCGCATAGCATGCACATATGTCACATGAAAACACTGCACACATGTTACATGAAAACACTGTACGCATGTTACATGAAAACACTGTATGCATGTTACATGAAAACACTGCACACATGTCACATGAAAACACTGCACGCATGGTACATGAAAACACTGTATGCATGCTGCATGAAAACACAGCACGCATGTCACATAAAAATACTGTGTGCATGTTACATGAAAACACTGCACGCATGTTACATGAAAACACTGCACGCGTCACATGAAAACACTGTACGCATGTTACGTGAAAACACTGCACGCATGTTACGTGAAAACACTGCACGCATGTCACATGAAAACACTGCACACGTTACATGAAAACACTGCACACGTTACATGAAAACACTGCACACGTTACATAAAAACACTGCACACATGTCACATGAAAACACTGTACATATGTCACATGAAAACTCTGTACGCATGTTACATTAAAACACTGCATGCATGTTACATGGCAACACTGCATGCATGCTGCATGAAAACACAGCACACATGTCACATGAAAATACTGCGCACATGTCACATGAAAATACTACAGACATGTACCTTTTGCTTCTTTAACTTGCTTGGTAAAACTCTCCCAATCAGGCCATGTATTTTTTCCTATTTCTTCCCATGCCTGCTGCCTGGTTCGCCAGTTCTTATAAGCCGAATCCTTCATGTCATATATGTATGGCTTTGCCTGTACCAGGCATATGAACGCCTATGTATCAATCAGGCCACGTGATGCTGATTCCTCCATTTTAGCTGCTTCTTGGTCGGCCGAAAACTGTGTCTGCAGCCTCCAGGGTGTGGTCTGTAGCCATGTGCGGAACACGCGTTATAGGCGCACTTTTGATGACGACACCCATTTCAGCCCGTTTGCGTTGAAGTCTATGGCCACGAACGCGCTAAAAAACGGCCCAATACGCCCCAAAGAAGCTCCTGTACTTTTTCAGGCGTAGGCCTTTTTGTAGCGCGTTCATACGGCCTGAGATACGCCCAGGTGTGAACCATACCCATAGGAAATAATGGAATTTCGGTGTTTGAGCGTTTTGCAGAGCGTACGAACGCGATACAAAACGTCCAGGTGTGAACCGGGCCTAAGGGTGGCCCAACCAGTTATTAGATTTAGGGGGCAAACACTTTTTCACACAGGGCCATGTGGGTTTGGATTTTGCTTTCCTTTAATAATAAAAACCTTCCTTTTAAAAACTGCATGTTGTGTTTACTTGTGTTATCTTTGACTAATATTTAAATTTGTTTGATGATCTGAAACATTACAGTGTGGCAAACGTGGAAAACAATAAAAAATCAGGACGGAGCCAACACTTTCACATAACTGTATGTGTCAGCCCAGGCCAGGTATTTAGGTTGGACTGCAGTAAATTACCTAATTAGTTATGCATTACACCCCTCTAATGTAGTAAGCTGGAATACCTGCTGCTCAAATTTGCATTGTCAAATTTAGTACCAATTGAATATGTTTCATTTTCTTAAAATTTTATGCCAGTATTGCTACTTTACACACCAAAGACGATGACTTGAATATAATTATAACTTGTATACACTTAAATGATGAAGTCATTTTTTTATTACTTTAGCTCCAGAAATGATTATTAGTTGTAAGAGTTTAGCATATTTAAAAAAAAAACATTAATAAAATGCATTTAAAAATGCTTAATTTCTTGTCAAAAAACAATTTAATTCAGCAAGGCTACATATGGATGAAGGACAATTTCTTTTTTCAGACATGATTATTTTGGCAAAGGCACAGCAAATGTATTTCATCTGCTTTGCTTGAGGTTGCATTTTCTCAACAAATTAGCAGAAGGAGAAGCAGGTAAAAACGCTTTTAAAAATTATGACTTTTAATTACAAGCATGCTGGAGCCTTTGTATATAGTAGACCATCAAACTGCTAGCACCTGATTTGCATGCATAATTAGGTGTTTGACAGCAGCTTGTTAAAATGTTCAAAGCTGTGTAAAGAAAACAAATGAACTTGAGCAGAGGGAACAGATCTTATAAAATGAAAAAGAAAACCAAACAAGAAAATGCAGAACTTGTTATTACAATAGAATGAAATTGACATTATACAGCAAATGCCTAGGTCTGGAGTTGTATAACTCTCTGCAGTGCAATAGATTACTGATGGCAATGTGAAAGTTAGGGGGCCCTATAATAATTATGCTATTGGGCCCTGTAACATATAAACTATGTCTAAAAGGCAAACCTAATACTTAAAGCAAGAAACCAGAGACATCACCAGGCAATGGATATTCATGGTTGCCTACGTATCATTCTTTACTTAATCACAAAATCAATGAATATAATTGATGTCAGTAAAAGATAATCCAGGAATTAGTGGTTGGATCATTCTGTATAATAAAAAAAATTGTTGTTGGATTATTGGATGCTTTGTCTTGATGGGATAAGCATTTCCAAATAATCAAGTGATTTATTTATAGAAAGCCTTGTGCAGGGCTGCTTGAAATAATTTACAAGAGGCCTCTTCCTTGCCTGATAGAGTTGGAAGACATCATTAACACTTGAAGACACTTATGTTACACCCCCTTCCTGTCCAGACCATTTTTTAGCTCTGTAAAATGTTGACTGACAATTACAATCTTATAATACTGTACTCAAATTAATATACATTTGTATATATATATATATATATAACATTGATGGACCTTGCTGTTCTGATTCAAGTTAGAAGTTATAATTTTTGCCAACATGTAAAGCGAAGAAAGTAAATTAAATTTGATTATTTTCACAATGTTATTTCTCACACACAGCATGGGCATACTTACAGTTACACCCCAAAACACATTTTGCTACTCCGCCTGAGAGTTGAAATATCTCAGGTATGAAACATTTTCACAGCTTTTTCTGTTTTCACAGGGGCTCAAAATCCAAGGAGCACCTTCAGTCTTTCAAAGGGGCATATAATTCCTGACTACGTATAACATTTTAGAGGCCCTGAAGTGCCAGGACCACAATTTGGAAACCAGATACTTGGGATGCACCAATACTGGTATTGGTGCCGATACCGAGTATTTGAGCGAGTACTCGTACTCACCCAAATGCTCCGATACTTACCCTCAATAGCGGAACTTCCGGTCAGAGAGAGATTGTCGCGAGGGAACATGGAACCTGCTTACCAGCAAATCAAGAAGCCGGGCAGTGGGTAATTACTAACCACCCAGCTTCCTGATTGGCAAGGAAGGCGGCTCCATGCTGTTTGGCTAAGAAGCCAGCTTCCCCAAAAAATTTGCTCCTGGTGTGCATCCACACAAGCTTCCCAAAGAAAAATTTGCTCCTGGTGTGGATCCAACCTTGTGGGTGTGAAGGTCTTGTTATAACATAATGCTTGCTCCAGTGAGGGTGATCAGAGAATATAACTGGTTTAGTATTGCTTTATCTATAGCAGCCCCCATTCCAGTGGTAAGGCAATACAGCTGGCTTAGTATTTCTTTACCTATAGCAGACCCAGTTCCCTTAAGGCAAGCAAGCCTCCTGATATTTGATTTTACCACCAGAATGTAGTACACAATGCTATGGTCAATAGCCAGACTGCACAGAAAGCTGAGGAAGTAGAACAAAAAGATCTTCAGGGGCCAGGAGGAACCCAAGGTCTCTTTGCCTGAGCAACAGGACACTGAACAGCATGGACCCTCGTGTCACCAAGTGAGCGCTGAAAGATGGGGAGACCAGGATGGGTGTTTGGAGCATGCCTAGTGATCCTACACCTGTAACAACCCCCCCAGCTCCTTCTGGCGGTTGCTTGTTGCCACTGCACCTATTCCATTATTCTTGACTGATATGGGCTAATTATTCCTGATTCTGTGTGTCTTGCTGGCTGTACCACTAGTCTAATTAGCTGAGGCCTAAGGAATCTGTTCACACTCCTCCTGCTCTGGGATTGGCCTTGTCTCTGATGGTGCCCTATTTAAGCATCAGCAGCCTGTTCCTCAGTGCTTGTGATAGCATTTCCTGCTGATCAGATCTGCTCCTGTGTGCATGAATTCTCACTTGTCTAATACCTGTCTTGATCCTTGGCTACGTTTTCTAAATATCCCTTTGTCTGCTACCTGCCCTGACCTTTTGCTTTGACTACTGGATACTCTTTTGTCTGCTACCGGCTCTGGCCCTTTGCTGCATTTTCTGGATTCCTCTTTTACTTCAACTCTCACCTTCCACTGCCCTACCCTATGTTTATTCTGTGGGATGACACCTGTGGCCATATATATATAGTTTAAGTCATGAGGCATCCAAGTACCATAAGACACACTAGACTTAATTGAAAGGCGGCTGCTATAGGTGAAACACAACATCACTATATTCTCAGACCTGGGTTTTTGCATATGTGACCTTACAGTGGAATGCAGAGCGGCAGGAAGTGATCAGAACAGGTAAGTATTTACACTAATTCAACCATATATCAAGAAGAAATAAGGAAAAGTAGATCCATGCACCAAAAACAGCTTTACACCCTCATTAAATATATAATATTTTGCATTATTTTTTTGTACAAATAGGTTAATACAATTTGAATACATTTTTTTTCTTCTTAATGCACAAACCTCTCCTGCTATCTCACCCATTAAAAAAGAGAGCAATGTTGGTCACATACAAAAAGATGCACACAAACACATCCACAACCACCTATTAGGGCAAAAACTCATCTACCTACAAAATGCATGAAAAATGTCCACACGGCTATAAACAAATATAGTCCTGAGTTGCATCCAACCCATACATAGAAGCATGAATCAATTCATGCTCAATAAAATCCTTCCATATGACTTACAGTACCTCTTATCCAGAATATATAGGCACATTCTTCCTCAAATATATTTATATTGTCCACATGTGTAGAAAAGGGAGGGACTTTAAGAATGATGCAAAAAGCAAATAGCAAGGTAGCAGATTGACATAAAGCTAAAGCCTTTACACTAATTTGCTTCATTTCTAGCTTTGGGATGTTCTCTGCTATAAATATATACTGGTAAAAGTTTTATATTTTCCCTTTTGACTTCTCACTTTCTCAAAAGTTATCCCTATATCTAATGGGTAGATGTTATTGCTTACTTAGGTATTAACATTTCCAGATAACCCAGTGACTTTATTTTAGGAAATCTTCAGGTTTAAACTTTCCTTAAACAAAGTGGGGTGCACCTCTTTGTCAAATAGCTTTAGTTTGCTTCCGAACTGCTTCTCCCCCCTCACATATGGGTATAGAAAAGCACCAGAAACAGCTCACATAAGGGTCAGCTGCACTCACAATGTATTCTAGGTGATCACAGAGTCTCAAACTGATGCCAAAATTTGTCTTTTAAAGTCCATCGACACAGGCTCTAATACTTCTTCCGTAGATATTGTACATACTTAAGTCATCTTCGCTATTTATGTGAAAAATGTTTTTATAATTTAAATAAACTTTTGGACTCCTTCCTTTTGAGAAGCAGACAGGTTGAGCTAAATTGGTGCATCTTTAACATCACTACTATGGAAGGATTATCATCCCATATTTGTATATTTAACTTTGTTTTCTGGCTTTTCCATATACCATGAATTTAGAAGCCAGGAACAAAGATTTATAGACTTGGTTGTCTCAAATACAGCTTGGCCCCACCACAAAACGCAGTGGGGAGATTAATCAAATCTGGAGCTGTTGCCCATGGCAACCAATCAGCTTCTCTCTTCAGTTCAGTTAGGATTAATGAAAGATAGAAGCAGATTGGTTGCCATGCATGTCTGCTCCAGATTTTGCCAGCTCCATTTTTGATAAATTCCCCACTCTATTTAGTAAACCTGAGAAGTAAAGGTGTTAGAAACAGGTTCTCATCCACTGTATTACTGTAACTTAAGAATTTGGGAAGTTATACAATTTAAAGTATTACACCTAATATCCACGCACCTACCTAAAACCCTAAAAAATGTGTTAGCAGCAGTGTAAAAGAGTGTATGAATCACTTCTATTATATATAAAAACAAATCACACTGCGCCTATTAAAGTGCCACAAAATGAATGTTATAAACTAAACATGATAGTCTCCTCTCTCTGTCCCCTCGGTAGTGGTCAGCTCAAATCCTCCTAGCTGACACTCTTTTATTATCCTTCTACCAGAAAGCTTCCAGAGATCAACATGATGACATCCCAGGGAGGATGTGTGGTTAAGAACCTGCTACACAGTGTAATACTGGGTTGTAACTTTCCACTATTTTAGGAACTGTAGGGAGGAAAAAAGGTAACCAGTACTTCAAATGTTTCTGGAATAAATTAGGTCACTATTTTGCCTGAACTAGAGGGGGATGTGGATGGCCCCCAGAGGTATATGACAACTTCCCACTCTTGGCTTGGGAAGCCAGAGGAAACAGCCCCACTGCTGGAAATAACAGATATACCCCTGGGCAGAGAAGATTTTGGAACCGAACAGTCGTGGGATTCCAGTTTGACAATTGTGATACCCCAAGAACCAAAAGGTAGCCTGGTATACTCAATGTTGTAATATATTATGACTTATTGTATTGTGTAAAGAAGGAAAAGTAGCAAGTTGTGGGGCAGCTGGTGATTCTTCAGTCTCACACAAGACTGGTGAATCTGGCCAATTCTCATTATCCAGAAGCAATAGCTCTCAGAAATATGTCCTCAAAGGATATAGCTGAAGATTTTCTCAATGTGTTTTCCCATCACTCACATGCCCAGAACCTTTGAATTTGGCAGGTAGCAGGAAAAGGGAGCAATGGACGTCCATTTGCTTATCTCCTCCCTGCTGACTGAAGCTGGAAGCAACACTAATTGAATCACTTCCAGCTTCTCCGCTGTCATTCTCTGGCTACAGAAGCTTGGTAAGAAGCTGATCAAGTATGATCTGAGCAAAGGTGACATTAGAGGTCTAATAGATACTTAATTTCACCTGAGAGAAAACCTGTCACCTACAATGTGATATCATATGTTTTTTTTAACCCTTTAAAATACCTTTTTAGTACAATCAACTGAGGAAACCACTCTTTCATGTAATTAATTGTGACATGGGACAATTGTATCAGGTGTGTGGTGAGCATTAGTGCATGAGCTTTGAATGCAAGTGTTTTCCAAATGACAGTCGAGTCATAGATTCCATATTTGTAAATTTCGACATGCTGGTTTGTGTTGATACCTATAACTCAGGTTTTGAATGCTGTACTTTTCTAGCATATAAGAACTATTCTAGGCAGCTTGCTGTCCCTGTCTGTGAGCATTGGTGTGCACCCTCCAATCTTCTGTCAATGCACCTTGTCCATATTTGGCAAATTCTTTTATTTTTGAGATTATTCTCTAAAATTCATAAAGATTGTTGCAGACACTCTAGAATTGTTCTGCACCTCTGCATGAGAAATATCGGTGCCTGAGACAAATTCATGGTCCCGTCAGAATCTGTTACATGAATTTGTTGCATGGAGCCATGGTGGGGGGCAGCAATATGGCAGGAGTGTCCATACCATGAACTTTCTGCCCTCAGTGCATGTTCAGCCCCAGTGTCATTGGTTGCTATAATGCTGTTGGCAACACAGAGTCCTTGCTTGCAATAACATTGTAGGCTGCAAAGTGCCATTGTTTGTTATGGTCCTGTATAACCAACAGTGTTCTAGCAAACAATGATGCTGTGCAACCAAAAACATCATAGCAACCAAGGACAGTGTGCAGGCAACAGTGTCATAGCAGAGGCCAGGGGGCTTGTTTTCCTTCATTTTTCTTATTGCAGATCTGCAGGAATTCCTAAATTCGTCACAGGCATTCTGACATACAAGAACCACTTGAACCTGTTGCACTTGTCGCAACGAAACTGTGATAAGGCTTACATCAATTTAATGTTAAACTTCCTTTAACAATAATGCCAGAAATCTGTTGTAAAAGGTATATTGATTCGTCCCCATTATTTTCCACTTTTGGATTTGCAATTGAGAACATTGAACATATATATGTGCATGATTTTCTTGACAATTTTTTCGGACTGTGTCTTGCACCACCAAGAAAATTGCATTCAGTTTATCATACTAGGATTGAATTTTTAAGTGTCCTATGTATCCTGGCCAGTTAAAATATGTCTACCTTAATTATTTTAATGCATTCACAAGACATATTTTGTTTAAATCACAACACCCAAGCGCTGTAGGAAAAATAATTATTTATTCTTGTACAATCCTATACACTACAAACAGAATATTAACATCTCAGCTGGATATACATAGTGGCAAAACTCAGAAAGCGGTCTTGTCGTGTTTAATATTTTATACACTAAAATTCATGTTACAAGGATAAAATTATCATACTCATGTTGCCTACCCTTGTCTATTTACTTTAACATCCAGTAAAATAAAATAAAAATAGAGGCATGATCAGCATTCAGCTGTGTTTACCATAAGAACGCTAGAAATAAAAAGAAATGTGAAACAGAGGAATGGAGATGAGGAGCATAGGAAATAATGACTTACTTCCTATGCTCTTTATCTCCATCTAGTGACCATATTGCAGTATTAAATCATAATACACTCAACCTAAAAAGAAAATATATTAAGAACATTTTTGCCATTATTCGCAAAAACGAACCTTCACAGATATAGGGTGAAGGGTACTGCAAATGGTCTATCAATAGACCCCCAAGTGATTAGAGACAACCGCTGTAAAACCCCAAAGGTATAAACTAATAGTTCTAGTACAACACAGGCAGTGTAAGTTGTAAAGTCATGCTTTTAATTTTACTGCATGATCCTTCAGGGTAGGACAGAGCCCCCCAAAGTGCATACACAGTTACTGACATTTTAAAGCTAGCAATTGCATAGGCATAATGTAGCAATGTTGGGGCTTGTCTATAGGTCACTTATGTACTCTGCAATATGAGGATGTGAAGGCCACTTTGAGATGACTTCAGCCGGAACTTCTGCAACAGCCAGTAAAATCAAAAGCATGGTTAATTTTCCTACTCTTCCTACTCTCTGCCAGATACATTTATGTTTGAATTATAACAAAGGTTAAGAATTTAATCTTCGTGACTGGAAAATATTCATTGCAATAACAATAGGCAGTGCAATATTTGTTTGAGAATCATCCAAACTAAAGATCAATATCTTTATCAAAGCCAACAAAAGATTTTGTGTGAGGTACTATGTAATGGTCTGCTATTAGGAAAAATGCATCAATTGTGAAATTTTACAGGATGGATCTTCTTCAACCAAACAGAAGTGATTGACAGACCATGTGCTGCTCTGACTCAAAAATTAGATGTGATACATGTTCAGCTGAACACAGACTAGTGCTTTGAAAAATAAATCATTGTCAAAACAGATATTGAGATAGAGTCAAAGTTTGCTAACAAGAAGCTGAGAGAGTATATTCTGCTATATGATTAGGAAGACCAAGCTTAAAGTGGGAAACAAGGTTTGATATTGCATTTAAGGTCATGATTATCTTTTCATGATTTCTTTTTCTTTGACTGTGATCAGTCAGCTTTTAGGAACACTTTTAATCTCCCAATGTTAGATTCATGAAAATTCATACATTACACTAAAATGTGTAAATTCGCACAAATTTCATCTTTG
Organism: Nanorana parkeri; assembly: GCF_000935625.1. Lineage (NCBI taxonomy): Eukaryota > Metazoa > Chordata > Amphibia > Anura > Dicroglossidae > Nanorana > Nanorana parkeri. The sequence goes on along the minus strand of NW_017307130.1, from coordinate 447,742 downwards.
GATTTCATGGTTTGTTTAGATGTTAAACTAAGTGATATATTTCGGAATATAAATGCAGTGTGTTTTGATAACACACCAATGCATTATCAGTCATCACAGTCTTTATAAGTTAAAAGAAATAAAAGTTTATTTGAAGTAGGATATTTGATCTAGTTTCCTTGCTCACATTTATTGTGTTTAACCTTTTTTTAACCAAGTCATTTAAGTAGGCATTGTCAGAGCAAGAACACAGTCAATGAACTGTCTGAAAGGTCAGATGACATCTATTTCCAAGTGCAGAGGTGACAACAATGAACAATTATAAAGTGCACTTTGCATTTTGTACTAATCATGTTGATTTTAATTGAAGTGGCACTCTACATGACTTTTATATACTGTATATTATATTGATGTTATTGATGGAAAAGCATGCTCTGTTTGTGTCTCCCTAAATAAAACACTAAGAGTTACATAGTTACATAGGTGTTGAGGTTGAATCACACAGGTCCATCGAGTTTAACCTAAGTGAGTGTATGTGTGTGTAAATGAGTAACTGTACCCCTGTATATTGTGTTCTCTGAGGAAAGCATCGAAAAGGTTCTTAAATAAATCAATAATCTTAGCTGATACCACTGCTTGGGGAAGGGAGTTACACAATTTTCCTGCACTTACAGTAAAGAAAACCTTTTTTCTTCCAATTTCAGGTGGTGGCCTCTTGACTTCTTGTGTGAACTAACAGTAAACAGTTTATTATTGATACCATTACCATTAAACCATTTGTACATTACTACCATGTCCCCTCTTAATCGTCTCTTTTTAATGTTTGCAATTTTTCCCCATAGCTGTGGTCCTCCAACCCCTTAATTAGTTGTGTTGCCCTCCTCTGCACTCTCTCCAGCTCAGACATCCTTTTTGTGGATTGGTGACCAAAATTGGACCACATACTCAAGATGAGGCCAAACCAAGGGCAAATTAAGGATTTGTCTTTAGAGTACATACACTTTTTTATGCATGGTAGTAGTCTGCTATTTTTATTTGCTACAGCCTAGCATTAGTAGTAGTTGTTTACTTTTGGACGGCAGGACTCATGTTTAGGTCATTATGGAGTATAATCGACAATTATTAACATGAATGTTTCCATCTGAACAAGGTGTTCTTGGTGTACATATGTCTTATATTAAATACAATGTCACATAGTTGTAGTTTAAGATCGCTACTATATTTGCATATTTTTGCCTTTTCTCTGTTGGACTGGCAGAGTCTTGCCTTATGAGTGGACACATATCCTCCATTAGCTCCTCTCTGTTCCCTTACTGTTTCATTCGTTTTTTTTTTTTACACTTTCTGGTGCCCTCCTTTGTTATTAGCATGACCGCTCTAACCAGGAGACTACTGGCATCTCTGGTTACTAGGTTACACCGACTCATACTGCACATGCCCAGATGGAAAGGGCAGAGACACAGAGCAGCATGGATCTGTGAATCACTTTGATAGATAATGACCACACGAGCGTCGATAAGGTTTCCTTTCTACACAGGTAGGAGAGCGGAGGTACTGACACCCTTTGCAGACCCTGGCCTACTGGTATATTAGTATACTTATGAATAGGCATGTTATCTTCACCTGATTCATGTTATGACCATTAACTGCAGATACATCTGTATACAGAGTAAATGTCATCTTTTTTAATTGTGTTACTGGCAGGAATATGACATCATTCTGATGTCGAGGGGTGAGGGATCCTTAGTTTTGGACTGTTCCCACTGGTATTGCATTTGTTTTTTAGAGGATGCATTTGACATATTAAGCCTGATGAAGGGGACCCTTTGTGGCCCCGAAATTTTGCACTTTGTAATGTGATATTTTGCGTGAATAAAGAAGAAGTCTTTGGGACACAATTCAGCAGTGTGCTGGCCACGTTCTTGATATTGGTTTGACTACATGGCGCCATCCGCAGTCACTACAGCACCCAACTTCCTACTTAAGGGTTATCCAGTAAGGAGCTTGGCAGTATGCTCAAGAAATCAATCAATTCAAAAGATTCTGCTCTCTTTCTGCCTTGGTCACCATGGAGGGTGGGAGGTAAAATCTTCCTAGCTAAAACACAGACTGCAATAGGAACAGGAAATGTTACTTCTTCTCCATACTATATCCCAAACTAGAAAACAGTATTGGATGGAGCAGGGCTTTAATGTATTTATTTTAACACTGGAGGCAAAGTGGTAATTCTCTTGTAGAATTTGTAACACTTGCTTAAACTTGCTTAGTGGAGGGCTTCAGGTCTAGTTTCAACAGCCTAACCAGCATTCAGACTAGTCTAATTTTGAAGGCTGTGTGTAAAAGCTCAGAGTTCACGGTGCTTGGCCAAGCCCATGCCATGCAGGGAAAGTTCACTTTAATGCAAGCCCCACCAGCTGCACATACTTCCCAAGCCTTTGCTTACCTGCCACTCAATGTGGCCACCTTAAGGAGGAAATATGTAGCCCTATGTAAACTCCAGGTCAAATCATACTGCAATTATTATTGTATAAGCATACACAAAGTGAGAAAGGTTTGTATTTTTGTTTGCAGACAGAAACATACACAGTACATACATTAAGATGTACACCCTAAGACCTTATTACTAATGGTTGCTTACACTACAGATCACTAAACAGACCTCTTAGATTTAAGGCAATGTATATTATAAATACAAATGGACAAGAGATAGGCTTGATGTAAGAAATCTTATAAATATGTGTTAACATTTTAAACACCTTGTTTTCATATACAGGGTGACCGATGGTAGTTGGACGTTTTTAGAACAGGTAGTACACAGTAAGTGGTGATGGGAGGGGGACAAGCTAGGTGTCTTCACCCCCGCCAATTCAGTGACAATGAAGCAATGGACATTACAACATTGTTTGCTTACAACAGCTTTGTTCGAAGTGGTGAGTCTATCACAGCAATGCAGCGGCTATTAAGTCGAGAATTCAATGTTGGTTGACATGGAGCCGTTCCCAGTCGCAACAAGGTCCTCAGGTTTGTTGAACATTTCATAACAACCGGAAACATTATGAACAAGAAACCACCAGGCTCAACCCTAACTCACTTGCATGTCTTCGAGCAGACCGTCCCGGGCTCCTAACCAGTGCCTCTCTCACCCGTGCAATGTTTTCCGGTGTTCTTACAGTGCGGGCGGGGCCTGGTGGGTTCTTGTTCATAATGTTCCTCGTTGTTCTGAAATGTTCAACAAACCTGAGGACCATGTTGGGACTGGGAACGGCTCCATGTCAACCAATATTGAAAATTGATTTCAACGTTGAATTCTCAACGTAATAGCTGTTGCGTTGCTGTGATAGACTCACCACAAAGCTGTCGTAAGCAAACAAACGATGTTGTAATGTCCATTGCTTCATTGTGACTGAATTAGCATTCCAGTGGGGGGGGGGAAGAACACCTAGCTCATCCCCCTCTCATTACAGTGTATTACCTTTTCTAAAAACGTGCGACCCCGTTGGTCACCCTGTATAACGTGTATATAGGCACTTATTACTTTTCATCTACCCTCCTCGACGCGTTTCGTCATGTGACTTCCTCAGAAGGGGGGTGGATGCAAGAGACAGGAGGTGAATCATATAAATACGCTCCGCTAATTGGTCTGAATCAAAAGAGAGTCAATTAGGAGGCAGCGTAAACGAATAATTAAAACAGACACATCATTTAAGGCAATTAAAATGTCAAACATAACTGGAGACTTAACAAATGAGATCATATATCGCAAAAGATAACAATTCATATCAGAGAACATGATTAGGTAAAATATCTTAGTAGATCATATCCCATCTAATAAATTCATAATCAAAATAATGATAAATATATAAAACCGATACACAAATTAAAATGCAGTTGCAATTAATGAAAAAGATATAATGAAAATTATATAATATCCTGATAGAGCATGTCCATTCAAGTAAATTAATAATACAGAAAATAGTGCAATAAAAATATGTAGAACCAATACAAAGATTAAAAACAGTTGCAATCAACAAATAGTAATATAGGCACCTATATATCAGTTTAGGGGTATATGGGCCGATCCAGGAAACAAGTGGAGATGGACAATCGATTCGGAAAGGAAAGGATACAATAAGGCTGAATTGTGAAAGAAATAAGTCAATAGTAAAGTAGCCAATAAGGTGTGTGTGAATAATCATTCACAGAAGGAGTTGATAAGTGATGAATATTACAGGTGTACAACGAAACAAAAGTTAACAATATTTGAATGGAGTGTGATTATGCTAGACACTAATAACCGATTGATCGTGAGGTGAGTTTATTGAAGTATATATAACAACACATGACCAATAAATACAAAGTTAAAAATAACAAGTGATAATGAAAGATTAAAAACTGGAGTGGGGGAGTGGGGAATATATAAATAAGAGTGAAGAGTATCCAATGAGTAAGTGTAAATGTAGAAAAATAAATATATATTAATAAATCTTATTTTGTATTTTGGTTAGACTGGTTTCATTTATACTTTTTTATGAAGCTAGTCCCGTTTTATATTTATATATTAGCTTCTATACTGACCTCGCCAGAATCATTTATAGCTCATTTTTTTGCTCATATAGGTTACCTTTAGCGCTTTGTTTCTTTCGATCAACTTATTACTTTGACTTAAAGGAGAACTATGGGGTAAGTGTTTTTCCCCATAGTTCTCCTAAGGGTCATGGGAGGACATAAACTAGCATCCTCCCATGACCCAAAGCTCAGTATATAGCGAGCTACAGCTCGCGGTATACTGAGACCATCGCAGCCTGGACGAATCCCGACATTACTGTCGAGATCCATCTAGCTGCGTGATTGACAGCTGGTTCTGCCTATCAGTCAGTGCTGGAGGATCGGAGTAGGGAGGGGAGGAATCCCTGCAGGGAGCCGTGAGTGACAGTCATGGCTCTCTGCAGAGACATGATCGAGAAGTGAGCAGGCGATGGTATGTGATCGCTCACTTCCCGATCTATTGAGACAATGGGGTTGATTTACTAACCTTATAAACACACCACGAACGTGTATACACCTCTGCAGTGTGTTCCCTCCCAGCATGATCTATGGGTGGAATCTAAACACCTTTGTAATGTGTACACACCCAGCAGGTGTGTTGTGCAAAGCTCTGAAGGAATTCCAAGGTGATGTTGGGTAAATTAGCTCTATGTTGTGTTGCTTGCGTTGATGAATGCAAGGAATGTAAATGCATGAGCTAACCATTTTTGTCTAAACTGTGAAGCAGCATTATATATGCATCATGTGCATGATTTTTCCATATATGGCATTAGTGGAAATATGCTTTTAGAGACTTTTTGGTTGATAAATACGTTTTGCTGTGTGAAAATCACACACACCTGGTGTGTGTGTGTGTGTGTTTAGGTTAGTAAATCACCCCCAATGTGTGACAGTTTAATTGTCACACGTCGGCTCGAACTATGAGGTTGAGTGAAAATCACTCACCTCATAGTTCTCCTTTAATAAATATGAGGGCTCTACCTCCTACTTTGCAGTGCTGCACACAGGCTCTGCTTTACTGTTCCTTTTGCAATGCACTTTTAGTGTGTAGAACTTTTAGTACTGTTGGAAAATGGTTTCTGCTAGGCTACAGGCCTGATGGTTATGGCCTTATTCCACTCAGCTCCTCCAACCTAGCAGAGCTATAGTAAACAAGAATATGTCGATGTGTGAAATGTATAGTTTGTTATGTGGAAACATGCAAGAAAGACTCTGGGAGACTTTGCACTATCTTGCTTCAAGTGAGCTTGCTTGGCTAAGCAGCAAGACTGTCTTTTGGAATTTCAGAGGAGTTTGGAAGCCTGAGTTTGGCTAGTATTATTCAGTGGTATGTGATATGTTAATCAGCTTCTTTGTATATATGGTCAAAATGGTATAAATATATCCTTGAAATGTAAACTATCTAGCATTGAAAAACGTGGATTATATTTTCACTGCATAAGATAGTGGTCTGGGTACTTCTACAACAATACTTTCATTTAATATACTGTATACTGACCTTCAGCTAACCATTGGCCACATTGTGAATGTCCTAAGTCCATTTATTTGGCAATAAGGTCCCAGCCACAATTATTTTGGGGTATGAATCTTTTCCCAGAGTGGAATAAGGAATTAGCATCAATCACTTTAGGATGAAACCTATAACAGATTTATCTTCAGTATTGCACAGAAGATAGGAAGGAAGATTGAGGGAGCACAGGAAACCAGAAGGTTGTCTTTCCAGAACACAATCTTTAATCTTCTGCACATCATTCTAGCTCTCTAGTTTCCCTCTCTCATAGGCTATGCTGGCTAGACACTACACATAGGAGTACAGAGAGTACTCAAACAGATCTTGGGTCACATATGCACCATCTCTGGCTGCACTGGCTCCCACCCTTATTCCTGAGTAGACCCTTGGGTTGAGACCTTTTAGTTCTCCCACGTAGAGGCAAATTATTTATGTAGTTAAAATAGTAATAGAGTTATTGTCAAATTAATCAATGCATACTAACATTGCTAAATTGGGCCTGTGCATCTAGACATTAATGGCCTCTGGTCATAAAGGGATTAAAGTGGACCTTTACCCTTAATATACTATACTAAAAATCACATCAGCATACAGCTCAGCATGCTGATATAAAATCATATCACATTCATTAGTTGAACAAATATATTTTTATTTTACTTATAATTTCTTTTTTTCCCACTTCCTGATCCACTTTGGCACATATGATGTAATTGTGCCCAATAACTATTCCTGGGAAGGTTCCATCAGAATCATTGCTGGGAAATCTCATCTGTAATCTCATGAGATCTCCCCTGACATGATGTGCATGGTCACATGTCCTAGTCACATGTGCCAGAGTTCTAGGAAGTAAAGGGAGATATAGCAATCTGCCTTTAGTTAAAATGGCCACTGTTAGAAGACTGGGGGAAAAAATAAAAATAAGGTATGCAAAGAATAAAAAGCCGGCAATTATCTAATAAGTATGTGTTTGATGATTGTCATTACTAAACATTTCTAAAGGTGCCTTTGTTGTTATTTTGAAGATATGGGTAAAGTTCCTCTTTAAGGTAACTTAAGGTAAGCTAAAACTGGCCATACACTAGGCATTTTGTCCCACGGGCTGAACAATAAAAACACTTGATTTGAGCAGTGTATACCCAGCTTTAATCAAAGTTGTTGTGTAAACCAGATAACATTATCAGATCATTCAAAGTCTAGTTTCTTTAACTGCACTTTAAAATACATTATATTGTAAGTTCTCACATAGGTGAACCAACTTTATAAGACAAAAGAATAATGATGATGTACAAAGTAAGATGACTCATACAAAATAATAAAAATCCAGCCGTTCATCAGTCAGGAATGGTCAATGAACAATAAAATATTATTTCTGATTGGTTACTATGGGTTACCATGCTTTGAATATTGTTATCTTCCTTGTTAAATGGCATATGATGAAATATTTTGCGCACTAAGCCACATCAAAATCCTTTATTAAAATTGCTCTACAATCTCTGGAATGTATACCCAAGGACATGTAAAGTGGTATTAATATGATTGATGAAATGGACTATAATTTGCAGGAGGATTTGTTGGATAATACAATATTTGTATTACAGAACCTCTTTGTTTTATTTCCAATTTATCTGAGTTAGAATCAATTATAAATCAATTAAAATATAAAAAGCAATTAATAATAGAGTGATTCTAAGTGCTGGATCAAAATAAATTACTGTTGCTGTAATTAGCTACAGCTTTCCTATTTGACTGAGAAACTTTCTATCACGTCTTGAACATCACTGATCAGTTTGTTGTGACTGTGGAATTTGAAACTTGGGAAGCATTTTAATGAGCAGAAGGGGAAAACACAAGCACTTACATACAAACATGTAAGGGTAAATTGCTCATAAATAGATAACAAAGATAAATGAACAGACTATGAAGGGTTTGTGCAATAAAAATATGTGGTTCTAAAGCTATATGAAAATCTCCAAAGTTTTTGGCAGGTTTACTTTAAGGATGTCATGCATATTTTCTGGAAATCTACTAAATCTGGTGTATGAAAAAAGAGGAAAAGGACAAACATGAAAGTTAATGAGGCAGCTATGTCAGCATGTCTGGTGAGAGTGACGGAGAGGCCTCCTAGTCACATTCTGGATCAGAGTATGAACCTGTGGAGAGCAGCGGTTCGGCATCCTCTGATTCAGAAGAAGTTGTGCCAGCTAAAAGATCCAGGCGTGCTGTCCAACATCTAGCTGACATGCAGCAACCAAGTACCAGTAGTGCCGGTCATCCCCAAACAGAGGCAACCACCAGTAGTGGGGTGGTCCAACATCATACATGAAGAATCAGGCCCCAAAGATCCAATGCTAATGTACAAGAATCACTTTCTAATCCTGAATGGCTACCCTCTAATTCTGCAACACCAGTTATCCCCCCATTTACTGCCAATCCAGGAGTCCAAGTAGAAATGGAGAATTTTATCACAATCCAATTTTGTTTTTTATTTTTTACTGATGACCTCTTCAATTTAATTGTAAACCAATCCAACCTTTATTATGAGCAGTTAATTGTAAGCAATCCCAATTACTCCTATGCCAGGCCATTTGAGTGGAAACCTCTGAGTGTTTCTGAATTTAAAATCTTTCTTGGCCTAACACTCAATATGGGACTCACCAAAAAATTAGCTTAACGCGTACTGGTCTACACACCCAATCCATCACATGCCCCTATATTCTACAACTATGTCCAGGACAAGATATATGAAATGATCTTAATATTCCTACATATCAGTGACAATTCAATTTGCCCTCCCAGATGTGACCCCACATATGATAAGCTCCAAAAAATTAGGCATTTCATCAATTTTCTTTCCGCCAGATTTTCAGAAATGTATACTCCCTAGCAAAACATCTGCATTGATGAGTCCCTAGTATATTTTACAGGCTGGCTTTCTATCAATCAATATCTCCCCAGCAAATGTGCCAGGTATGGGGTAAAATTTTAAACGCTTTGTGAACGAGACACAGGATACACATACGATTTCCGTGAGTATGAAGGCAAGGATAGCCATTTGGAGCCTCCTGGTTGCCCATTATACATGAGGGTCAGTGGAAGAATTGTGTGGGTCCTACTGTCACCCATATTCCACCAGGGATACCAGCTCTATGTGGACAATTTTTACAGCAATGTGCCCCTGTTCAAACACCTCTTCCTCAAAAAACCTTAGCCTGTGGTACAATGCTACCAAATCAGATTGGCTTTCCCCAAAACCTAGTCCACAGAAAGCTGAAAAGGGGCGAGTAAGCCAGTTTGAGGAAAGTGGAACTTTTAGCCCTTAAATGAAGAACAAACGGTATGTTCACATGCTTTCACCCATTCACCCCGACACCTGTGTGGAAATCCAAGGAAGATCTGGCCTGTTCCAAAAACCTCTGAGTGTCTATGAATATAATCTTCACATGGTTGGTGTAGATTTCAATGACCAGATGATGCAGCCCTACTTTGCAACCAGAAGATCAATTCACTGGTACAAAAAGTTTCCATTTATCTTTTTCAATTGGCGATGTACAATTTTTATGTGATTTACAAGTCTGCAGGAAGAGCTGGCTCTTACTTAAAATACCAAGAAGAAATGATAACAGTCCTAATTTACCAGGAAGGCTCTGCTTCTGAAAGGGTTCAGTCTGATGAAGTCAGCAGGCTACATGACAAACATTTCCCCGATCTGATCACTCCCACCCCAGTAGACCAGATACCCCCAAAAAATGCTGCATGTGTTGCAAAAAAGGAATGAGGCGGGATATACGCTATCATGGTCCCAACTGTCCCTCAAAACCTGGACTACGCATCAAAAATTGCTTCAGTCTCTACCATACATAACTGCAATATTAGTTTAGGTATGGTGAAGATGTTTCTCTGTGCTTGACTAGCTGCTGTGCCCGATCTCATGTGTATTGACTTCCACGTTTCCACCTGCCACTGGACTGAACCTTTGCCCACACACTGACCACATCTTTGTCTGCCACCTGAACTGACCTTGGCCTGCATACTGACCACGTCTCTGCTTGCCTCCTGTACTGACCTTGGCCTGCATACTGAATACGTCTCTGCTTGCCTCCTGTACTGACCTTGGCCTGCATACTGAATACGTCTCTGCTTGCCTCCTGTACTGACCTTGGCCTGCATACTGACCATGTCACTGCTTGCCACCTGAACTAACCTTGGCCTGTGTACTGACCACGTTATGCCTGCCCCCTCCTGAACTCACCTTGGCCTGCATACTGACCACGTCTCTGCCTGTAGATGTCTGCTGTTATCCTGTAATAGAACAAAGAGAGACTGCATTCTATCTGGCTAAATAACTATGTGCAACCAGCAAACAGTATACATTTAGTACATGTAGGCGCAAACATTTTCTTAGTCGCACATCTGCAACTAGGCTCCTTTTGGCAGAAAAGAAAAATGGCAATGTTACTAAAAAAATCAACCGCCGCAAGCTGTCCTGAGGTGTATCTGAATAAGAAAGTTCCAGAAGGCTGTAACAGGTGCAGAGGGTTTCCTCTGCAAATCCAGTAGTAATAGCAACATCACAGAAAACTGAAACACAGTCCATGCTGAACTTCAGTAGATTTGAACTTGTCTGCCACCTAACTTAGGCAGAGTCCAGTCCATATGTACAGCAACGTAAGGTAGAAACAGCAAAAAAAAACTGTGGGGCAAAAGGACACTGAGAACATAATGCTTACTTGTAGAAATTTTGATCTGGAACTTGCACCAGTCTGCCCTTGGAATCAAAAATGTTGATGGCATATTCTTGATCCCTGTGCCCATCCTTTACAACCACCACTCTGTCCTTGTAGCGTCTTAGACTCCAGCTCTGCCTGCAGCTCAGAAACTTCTCCCAGTACTTTGGGTAGCATTGTTACTCCTGTACCTCATTGTCACAGCAGGGCTGATGCATGTTTTCTATTTCCTTCATAACGGCTTTAGACACACAAGGGTATTCAAATCCATACTCAAGAGCAACCCTCTTGTTTATGCTTCTCTGTAATCTGGACAATCTTGGTAGCTCATTCACATTTCCCCTTCCTGGTGGGATACATACATTTTGAGCTTTCATTAACAAATCTCTGTTCGCCATGTTGTGCACCACCGCTTGGGTAATAGTGCGGGGGGCGAAGATTCGAGCCGCCGTTCGTAGTAGGTCAGATCAAAGCACAGTCCCTTTGCACTCTGTGTTATCTTGGCACTGTCCACCCATCCAACACAGGCTCTGGGGAATATTCAGGGAGCTCTTCCTCCACTATTTCTCCCAATGCCCCCTCAATCTGAGGTAGTCCAGGGGTCTCCCCCTCCTTAATGCACTGGTCCAGCTGCTCTGCACTACAGGTGTCCCACTCTGGTCCTGGCTGAGTGATCCTATCTTCAATCCCCCACCACGTGCAACCCCAGGAATCTCACCTCCTTGTAGAAGCGGGTCTCCAAACGAGCTGGCAGGTGTATCCTATGCCTTCAGCTTTCCGATCAAGGCCCCTGGGCCATGGCCGTGGGAGTAACCAATCATACTCTGCCCTTGTGTGGATGAATTGTTGCTGTTGTCGGCATCAGTAGATCTGGTGGTGGACAGGAACTGAGGTCAGTATCTCTCAGCTGCTGGTCTGCTGAACTTTTTTGCCTCCTCGCAGCATCCGGTGTGCCAGTCCACTCTGAAAATGCTTGGGGGAAGGTCAGATAGTAGTAGATCCATCAAGAAGTCTCCGCAATGGTCACAGCAATTCCAGGCTCTAATGGTGGCATAAAGTTTCCCACACTTCCCGCAGGTGATGCCCATGTACTCAGTTCCCAATACTGTACAGCGCCACACTGCTTCTGAGAGCCATCCTTACTCCCCTGTCAGTCAGGTAGCCAATCAGGGCTACAGTTTTCCAGTCAAAGGTCTCCGGTGTACTGAGTCTGGTAGCCTTGGATACAGATGAGCACCCGGAAAATCTGTAGTATGCCATCTGCTGTTTTCTTATAGTCGCATCTTGTAAAATAAGGCTAAAGGAGAGCAAATGGTTGTTCAGCATTTGCGTCCTTTTTCCTCCACCGCTGCGACACTTTGCGACCAGATGGATACAAATAGCCACGAGATGCATAATCCACACACTTATATCAGATCTGCGACAGTCCACTGCATCTGAAATTATACACAGAAAACAGTCGCAAAGGAATCTTTAACAGGTCTATTCATTAAAGGGTGAAGAGTTTGGAGAAGGCAGGAGAAGTGAACAATCTAGGCCAAAATAGCTGATTTGGAAAAATTCTCCTGTTCAGCTCACTTTCCAGTTCAGGTATATTGTCCTAGATTGATCACTTCTCCTGCCTTCTCCAAACTCTTCACCCTTTAGTGAATAGACCTGTAAGTGATCCAAAAAGAAAATATTGTTACTAGGGATGAGCTTTGGGTTTGAGTCGCCCATGAGTTCAACCCTAACCCAGCCTGTTTGCAGTTCTGTGAAAAAGTGAATAAGCTGGCCACATCTAGCTCATCTGCCTGAACCTGCATTATTCATAATGACAGACTCCCACCAGCTTGTTTCAAGGTGTAATTCCAGCAGGGATTCTGGGTGATGCTAATGGCACCCCACCAGGGCACCTTGTGCCCATGTGAAAGTGAGCAGAACCTCATCCCCACATCCCTGCCCCAGTGGATGGTGGAGTCTGCAGGGGGGGGGGGCTTATTGGAGTCTGGAAGCCTCTTTAGAATAAGGAGGCTCCCAGATATCTGGACCTCCCCCAATGTGAATGAATATGGAGTACATAATACCATTCGCTACTCATTCAAATAATCAAACTACTTTTGAAAATAATCACAAAAAATAATTGTCCCATGATGTAATCCCAACACCAATCATGTAATCTAGCAATGTATATCTAGCATCAATCATGATGAGCGACGCCTGGATAATCCTCTCCTGCCTCTATTCCCACAAACACAAAATCACAATCCTCGGCCAGCTGCTGAATGTAAACAAACAGGACAGGAATGCTGGGTTACATAATTGAACAGGTTTATTCATGACTATATTTGGTCAATTACGTCACCCAGTATCCCCTGGATGCTTTGTTAGCATTCAGCAGCAGATAGGGAGCTGTCATTTTATGGCAGTGGTGCTAGTGTGGAAGAAGATCGTCATAGTGGCAGATCGTTCTGACATGTTGTCATGGGCCCAGGGGTGCCCCCTTACCTGGATGCCGGCAGGTACGGCATGGAGTGTAGGGTCCTTCCTGGGGTGATATGCACATGATGTCACTGTGACCTATTAGTCACTTCGGGTGCTGGTCATCAATGGGGAAAACCCTGTTCTCACACCCACTTCTCCTCACCATCCCATTGGTTCCCAGGGGTGTGAAGCTTCCTCGTTGCCCTGCTGGGTTTAAATTCCAGCCAGAGTCTGTTGCTGAGTTATTCTGCCATATCTGGTGGACTATGAAGCATTACTTCCTTTTCTCCTGTTCCTGCCTTCCTTCCCCACTATTTGGATCTCCTGGTTATTGAACCCCTGGCTTGACTTCTCGTTTATGATACTTGCTGCCTGCTTTGACCCAGACGACAATTTTTTGACTCTCCTATTTGTACCTTTATCCTGAGCTTGCATTCTGGTGCTGTTCTCTGCTATTGGGTTCCACTCTAGCAGGCAGGGGGACTCCGCCCCTGACACATGTCGATGCTACCACTGCAATCCCATTGTAAAATGAAAACATTGGTTATGTAAGCAGAGCAGTCAGAAATCCTGGGTGCTGTAATTGACCAAATATGGTCATATCCACCTAGGTTTCCTGACCGCTTTATTTACAAACAGAACGAAGCTGGCATTGACATGTTGGTATAGAACACTGGGTCTTCTATCCTGCATTTACCCTGGTATATTAGATGCATGTTGGCACTGTGGAGAATCTCTGGGACACATCTTGCATGTGTTTTGGGACTGCCCGAAGCTGAGGTCCCACTGGGACACTGTAATCCCTATCATTCTCGCCCTCATGGGAATCGATGTTTTAGGTGATCCAGAAACATGTCTGCCACACCTTAACGCAATCGCCAGATCTCACTATGGGAAATCACTGACCGCTCACCTTTTAAATGCAGCTAGGGCATGCATCTGTACTCTTTGGAAATAATTGTTCTTTCCTTCACTTTCCCAGTGGTTTTCTAAAGTGGATGACATTATGTTGATGGAGGATCTCACTGCCAGCCTTAAAGTGACACTAAACTCAAGAGTTAAATCTTAAAAATGCATTCAAGTATCCTTAGCTATTAACAAAAATTTACCTTATTTTTGTATCACTCAACTGTAGATCCTCAAATCATCTCTGAATCTATGCTGACACTGTCCCTCCTTCTGGAGGGTGGCTATTTTTGTTCCCTATGGTCCCTGTGTGTATTGTAAAGTAGCCACCAATCCAAGCTCACTACCTTGATAGACTACAATCTCAATACAAATTAGTAAACTAAACATGAGATTGTAGACCATCACAGGAGCGAGCTTGGAGTGGTGGCTACGTTACAACATGCACGACCATGGGAAACAAAAGTAGCAACCTCCAGAAGACAGTGTTAGCAACAATTCAGAGATGATTTGAGGATTTACAGCAGAGTGATGCTCAAATAGGCTACATTTGTAGATTCCAAATATACTCTGCTCAGGTCTTACAAGAAGGGATTTGTTTGATGTGCTTTCATATGTAGACTTTTTGGTTCAGTCCGTTTCTGTATAACATTGATTCTGTATTATATGATGCATACCTTTACTGTTTAATTTCTGTCTGGATTTTTATATTGGCTTGTCCTAAGTTTCATTTTCAATTATTGTATATGCTTTGTATTTGTACATAAGGAATTAAAAAGGGGGGAAGGGTGGCCATATAGGTAGATCCAATGTTGAAATCCTACAGGTTGTGGGGGATAACACATGTCTCAAATTAGGATTAAAAAATATATTTTAAAAGCTCAGAATTATAGTTGCCTACATTGCTTGTCTCTCTAAATTAGTTCTAGATTGGTTCCAGAACACACATTTTACAGAATTGCGCCAATGCAGCCAAACAAAGGCTTAAGTAAAATTGTTCAACAAGAATTTGAACCGAATCGAAGAGCAGCACAGAATTGATATGGACTGATATGGAAATTGTGGCTTCACTATTAAGCATACGCAGTACATCTGATCTTTATTTCAGCCAGTACTCCATTTTAGTCGGGTATGTAAATCATATTTCCTTACAAGAAAACTATTTAATGTGCACTTTTCAGGTGTGTAGCACCTTCATAGTTACACAACTAACAATTTACAGCCTGAGTAGTAATGGGTTTGCATGAAAAATCACTTGTAAAATGTGTCTCACCACTGCATACAGGGTGGATTTTTGGAAGCCCTAGGAACACTCCAAACCACCACCTTGAATCTGACATTTCAACACTGGCGTGCTCTAGCAGATTATTGACTGTCTGCCAAAACTAATGAACAATAGCTATAGTAAATCAACCCCACTGTTTAAAATTAAGGGGGGACATGATTTGCATGTACAAAATGTTCTATAGTCATAGCGACATTAGCAACAAACTCTTTAAGATTAATTCCGTAACAAAGACTAGAGGCCACCACCTGAAACTGGTAGAAAAAAAATTCAAACACAAGGGGCGAAGGGGGTTCTTCTCAGTTCGAGCAGTTAGGGTCTGGAACTCGTTGCCACAAGCAGTGATTTCAGCTAATAGTGTGGAATCGTTCAAGAAACTTTTTGACGATTTCCTGAGAAACGGTAATATACAGGGGTACAAGTACTCCTAATAACGAGATGACTCAGGGACCTATACACACACACACACAATAGGTTGGACTTGATGGACATGTGTCTTTATTCAACCTCAAATACTATGTAACTATGTAAAATAATGGTGTTGGATATCTTGCAGTAACTCATTCATATTGTTGTTTGTACAGTACATTATTTAAACTGTACTTCACTGGAGAGCTTCATGTATAATAACATCCACACATCATACAGTACTGATGCCCCAAGTTCAGCTTTAAGGGGCTTTTATCAAGAGGCCTATGTTGCCCAAAAAGTGGACAATATTGCAATAGGAGAACTTAAAATGCCACCACTGACCATCGGTGTAAAGAGGATTTTATAGGAAGTGTGATAAAGTTGGCTTCTAATTAATGGGAACTGTTATATACTTCACAGAGTAGCCCCTAAGGGGGTGGTGAGAAAGGGGGGCAAATAACATTCTTGGGTTATTGAGCCCTTTGATTGATACTTACATTCCCAAATAAGAATAGTATTTAGCTCTGTTAGAGTTCATATATTGGCACAATCATTAGCAAATTTAAATGGGTTTTGAAAACAGCCATGAATAAATATAGCATTATCTACTGACTTGCTAATATATCTTGGTATCACCCAATTTGGAACTAAAGAAGATATGTTATTTCTACTCTAATTATTCTCTTCTATGGAGTCCTGACTTGCTTCTCTTTTCAGTCAACTCTGTGAACTCATCTGGAAACGTGTTTGTTCATTTTCTTGTAAATGGAGTCTTGACGAAGTGGAGTCCTTATGAACTCTGAAAATACGTCTATTCTTTATATATTCTGTTTTTGTACTTTGTAGTACATAAACAGAATCGTCTATTTGCATAACTGAGGAGCCTGTGGGTTATTTTTTTTTTCGTTTCACATTTTGGCACTCTATATATCTCTACCTTGTAAATATGGCTTTTCATTATAATGTACCATTGATATGCATGATAGATTTGTGAAGGGTGTTGATTGCTGATCAGTTGAAGGGTCCTATGTATCTAATTGCATTCTAATTATTTCCACGTATTTATTTTAAAGTAGTTTTGAAATCTTGTAGAGTCTTGTCTGTACTTGAAACTCTTTTTTAAAGTCTTCCTCAATCTGCTAAATACTTTTTTTTGTAACTTTTCTTTTGTTTTTCCTATTGTGCAGAAAAACACAGACAATGGATACGCTGTGATAGAAGATGTGTAATATCCAAAAGGGTAATGGATGCTTATTTTTAAGTATATTTATTGTATTGCATCTGTAAGGCCATTGATTGCTATAATAAATCTGTAATTCTATTTATACAACCAGAGGTATAAACAATCCTAATACAAAACTATGTTACAGATGGCTTTAGAAAAGGTATCTTTGCAATTTAGTAATGTAAAACTAAATTTAATACAATGCTTTATCAGTGACATAATCTGTCATAATAAATTCTTCATTCCAAACCTTTCATCTGTGAATAGGCAGCACAAGCTCAGGGCTGGGGCAACAGGAGGCATTCAGTATGCATTATATGGATATTACATAATATTTGTTTACATTGTGCATTCAGACTAAAAAAAATTAAAAAATGCCCCCCCCCCTCAAAAAACAAAAACACATCAGATATGGTAAATATGTTTGCATAAATAGAGCTGTGTACATTCTCTGCAACTTTTTATGCTTATGTTGGAAAATTGTGTAGCTATTATGAATTAGCATAGGTTGAGCCATGTATTGTAAAGTTCATTGCCCTTTAAATAAGGTCACACTGTTGCTGGCTTAAGAGATAATGAGAGGAGACCAGGAAGTGTTCATGCTATACATGTGTATGGAATAAATAAGGTGAACTGTTAGTAGTCTCTCTGCATCCCTGAGATATAAGAGTATATAACAGTAGCTAAGAGTCATTAGAAGTAGCCCAATAGAAAGAACCACATAGTTAATATTTAAAACTATTTTGCACACATTGATATTTGAATTATTTAGGGACTTAAGAACAAAACTACAGTTCAGGTTCCTTAAATAAACAAAGATACAAGCTGTTTAAAAACGTCATATTCAGTCTTGTACAAGAAAAAAAGCACTATGCTAGTTTGACACATTTTTATCATTCAAATAACTAGAGAACTGTCATTTAAATCATGTTAGCTCAGTCCAATCAAGTACTCTGCTGGAAACTTTAATGTGGTTTTGTCATGTTGCGTTGCCTGTCTAGCATCCAACAGAGGTACAGATTAAATACTGGATTTCATTCCTGAAAACCAGTAGTCCCTTGTAACCCTCAAAGCCAAATAAGTCCATTTTGCTGCATTCATTGCAAGGGAAATAAGCCTTTGAGGTGAGAACAAAGTATGTTATACCGTATGCCAATGCATTTTTACTCCGGAGACATAAAATCATTTTTCTCCAGCCAGTTAGTTTTCCTCAGTTGATTTGCCAAATTTGGCTCTAACAGTAAAACTGAAACACATAAAAAAGTATACTGTGTCATGTAAACTTTATGTTGTACATTTTTTTTTTTTAGTTTTCCATTACAGTAAATAAAATGTTTATATTCTACAGAAAAAAATGCAGGTTAATGTTTTTTTGTTAACTTAAGGGACCTGTAGTTATAAGTTCCTGGAAAATATTTTTAATTGTATGTTCTTTTATTTTTGTTGTCCCACAGATACTGGCAGCAAAGGGGCACAAAAGAAAGAGGAAATTCTCCCCCTGGCCCTTCTTCAGGTACATATACATGAGCAAGCCAGCCTGTTACTTGGCATGAGGCTGCCATAGTGACAGGCCCAGCCCACTTCCTCCCCAGCAGCATCAGCAAGTTTTTTGTCTCCAGAAGGCACTGTAACAGTGCAGAAAGGAGAGCGTGCTGTGCCCACCAAGACTCTGTGGCACCAGGGAGAGGAAATCTGCATCCTGCATGTGAGGCTGCAGTCTGTAGCAGTGGGGTGGCAGGAGCTACATGTGAAGTGCTGGGCCAGGAATAGTGGTATGTATTTGGATCTTTTTACTTAGGGCAGTGTTTTGGCTGTATTTCATATTACAGGAACAATGATCACAACAGCTTGAAGGAGCACCTAGATTTCCTCTTGTGCCCAGTCACTCAACTCCCATGACTCCATTTTGTCCATTTTGTCTATTAACCTATTCCAATGTTATTTGATGTTTGATATAGGCAATGCAGATACACTTCTGAGTGCTCTTGATATCGATGAATAGTAGATACAAATTCTGTATTATTAATGACTAATAATAATAATAATGATCATCATCATACTTTTTTTCATAATTATCAGCATCATCATCATCAGTTTAGATTTAATGGAAATATATTCCGCTTGATGAAACTAGTCTAACTAATAATGACTATTAAAGCAAAACTCCAGACGGTTAAAAAACGTATACATTTTTCCACCCCACCACCAAGGTAATAAGGTAGCTAGTGCTAATTTTGAGTAGGGGATGAGCTAGGACAAAATAAGGATCATCCTAACCCGCAGTCTCACAAAAGCCGGCAATCTGGTCTTCTTCTCTCCAGCCCTGAAATGAAAGCAAGCACACCTATATCATCACTTACTTACAATTTCATCAGCATGGGGCCTGATTGCTGGTGCTTCATTATATGTGATGACATTGGTGCGAGGAACGGTGGCAAGAACAGGTAGAGACAAGCAAAAAGAGCAGCTTTCAGGTAATGGTCATCGCAATCAGAAACAGCAGGGAGGAAGATAGAGGGACCATGGATTAAGGTAAGTATTACGCTATGCTAGCCCATTCCCCTCACAAATCTATCACTAGATCCTTCATTAGTTAATGGGGAAATGATTGTAATTTTTTTAACCACCAGGAGTGTGGCTTTAACAAATTCACTTTTACAGGTACTCAGGTTTAGTGACAAACAAGGCATTCATTTGGTTCCATTTTTTTTTAAACATATATAAATACAGTATGTTAGAGGTTGTAAATAGGTAAAAATTTACAAACATTTACTGTACATTTTTAGATTTCATTTTTTTCATTCTTTTCATCATCACATATTTCGTCGTGATCTGACGCAGCCCCAGCCTCAGCATGCATCCCTGTAGCAATAGATCACTTACAATAGTGATCTAATGCTCACTTTTATCATTTTTGGCTACTGGACTTTGCACTGAAACCAGGACCTCATGGCAGCCAGAGTTTCCAATGCTCCAGGTCAGTCCACTATACTCTATGAATAAGTGAAAGTATGCGTTAAATGGATTCACATTTTTTTAATTGATGTCAATGGATGAAATAACTAATTCACAAAGGTCTTTGGAGTGCCTCAATTTCGATTTTTGATTGTGATCAGCAGTTCCAGTGTTTACACCCAAACAAACCTTGCATAGGCAGATCTAAATCTGCAGCCACATTTCCATTATATACTGTATGTATAATATACAGCATTGAGGTTGCTTTATTGCTGCTTTCTCTTAAGATACTCTATCACTTTTTCCAGGTTGAAAACAAAATACAATCTCTAAGTAACTTGTTATCTACGGTAGCTGGTTTTAGCCACTAGTGGGAGAATCTATAAATGTATAAAATACACTTATAAAATATGGCACAACAAGAAAGTAAATGTAAAAATCACATGAAAAATATTTTCAGATAAACTTTAAAAACAACTAAAAAATTTTACTGAAAGTATGCAATAGTTCCTTTCAAATCATTTTTGATCACAGTTATACGCCTGGTAAGACTCAAACTATAGCATAGTATCTTGACCTAAATAAAAATGTAAAAAAAGAGACATATATCAACCAAAGTACAAAATGTATGTTTGGATCAGAGAAAACAATATGTTTATACTGCTTTATTAAAGCTGTATTGTTTTATTTGGCTGAGCAGAGAGCAAGGAATGAAAATGAAATTGCTTCTTTTGTAACTGTTGCAGTAAAGAAGTACAGAAACAATAAAAGATAAGAAAAAAAACTATTAAACTTTGGAAGTACCTTAAAAATGACACAATGATTCTTCTTATAACAATATGTTTGCATTATATTTTTCTACTATTTATTGTGTACTTCAAATACAATAATAATATACAGTGTGTATATGTATGCATATATTATACCTGGGAGTAATCAACACCTTTCATTTATAATATTGGATTACTCTTGACTGCTTTGCATGCCAAAAACAAATGACAGTGCTTTTCCAGGCACATTTTAAATAGTATCCTATTATTCACATTAAAAAAATGTATCTCACCTTTCCCCATATAGAGCACAGTTTTTACATTCTTTTACTTCTGCAGGGTTCCTGGCTGTCAGCAAAAATAGCTAAAAATCTGACCCCAGATATTTTTGTTAATCAGTGACAGTGCTATCTTCTGAATGCAGTGGCAGAATTATCACCTGACATGCATGCTGCAGCTATGGAGTACAGCTGAACTTTTAGTTCTTAGTGCACAATGAGGCATGCCACAGGGATTGCCTACACCTTGTAAACCACCCACACCTCCTGTGATGAACAGCAGTTGTAGAACTGATGTATGATATGTTCCCCTGCCTATGCCATGGGTACACTAAAAAAGCTAAGGGAACCAGGTGCCGATTTCAAAGATTAAAAAACATAAGTAAATATTTTGTAAAAAAAAAAAAGGCACACATTGACAAAATGATTTATTAAAACAATAAGGCAGCTGTGCATGGCAACCAATCAGCATCTCTCTTTCATTTTCAAATCTTGAGTGAGCAAATTGAAGAGAGGAGCTGATTCGTTGCTATGGGTAACTGATCCAGATTCTGCCTGCTCCAGTTTTGATAAATCCCCCTTAATGTGTTTTTGACTATAGCACATGATTTTTGAATAAGCAATACCATTGCAAATATATTCAATAAAATATGTTCTCCAATAATTACAATCACAGGGCAAGAACTCAAATATTTATATATTTGATATGCATGTACAGTAACTGGTACATGGTCAAAAAGCAACTGTATAAATTTGGAATTCGAAGAATTCTACTTTTTTTCATAGAAAAAAATCATATCCATTCTGGTTCCAGGTTGCATTATTTATTTATTTTCTGACACATTATTGTACTTACAGTCACCAGGCAATGCCAAAACTTGAGAAGGACCCCAAAAAGGATACCAATGACAAACTTAGAAATCCCACAGTATTAGTAAAACAGGTACTATTTTTGGGATATTCAAAATAAGTATTGTTTTCCACTAAGGTGTCAGTTTAGTTTTGATTGGGGTGGGGACGGTTATCTACAGTATGGCAGCATGGTATGGAATTATTTAAAAAAATTGCAAACATTTTCTTAAATATTTGAGCAATTTACTGCTGTATCTGGCAAATGCAGCACTATTTTTTATGATAAATATCATCCAATAGGACACAGGAAATGTTCTGCTTTCAAACATTTAATTGACTGGTTGTATTGATTTCTTCATTCTATTTTATTGTAATAATTAGTTATCCTGTCACCTTCAGACATCATGTGAGGCTCAATTTACAAAGCTAGCATACCAGGATATAGATCTTTGCTTATATAAAAAAAATGTTTATTTTCAGCCAAGAAGATTTGAAAATTAGTCACAAGTCTGAAATTAAAGGTACTCAGCATTGTGAGCACTAATCCTATTATACGGAAAGATGAATAGGAATGTCATTGTGTGGTTGTTCTATCAATGATTTAATTGGCCACTCCAGCACAATTTTTAGGACTACACTTTTCCAGTTCTATTGAAAAGCACACTGCAGATGATGCTGAAGCGTGACAAAGAAACATTTTTTAAATTCCTCTTTCACCTCCGTACTCACTCTAATCATGAAAGACCTTAAAGAGTACCTGTAATGTGGGAAGCAAAAAAAGAAAGCAGGGGGCAAATTCAGTGTTGACTGTTAACTTCCTGCAGCTGTTTTTCCTGATTATTGACATACCATGCCTTGTTTAACACTGTGATTTTGTGTGGAGATGGCCATCTTGGATGAGGAGTAAGGTTTTGTCAGAGCTGCCCCTCCATGACTGGCAATATTAGGGCTGATATGGTAATTCTCAAGAAGAGGTAGGACAGATACAGAAAAGACAGATCTGTAAAGCAGAAGCAAGGAGATCCTTGCAAGTCCTCAAGTACAGGTTCGCCTCCAGCAAGCCCTGGAGAACAGTGTGCAGTACAGCATGGTTATAATGAAATCTAATTCCAGATCGTGTGATACTGACAGTAAGAGTAAGTAGTGCCTTACTATGCGGATATACAACTATGAGGATACAGGACAGAAGTCCCTAGACACAGTCATAAATAAGGAAGGGAGGCATAACTAATATCCTTAGATGGTCTCTATTAGACAACAAATCTTCATCTTTAAGCTAAAATCCAAATAGAATAAAATAAAATCATTAGATCCAAGTATGTGCTTATTCAAAACTATTAAGTGTATTTTTCAAATATACTAGTATGAGTAACTGGATCTGACTTGAAATCAGAGCTCAGTCAGGGGGAGGAAAAGGACCCAATCAGTTGTAATTCAGTGCTAACATGCTAACAAAAATATGCCTACACAGGGAGAGAGCAGGGTGGTACAAAGGAGAGCTTATCAATGTTCTGGTCAACTTTCACTGTTCACAGTATGGGGACAGGGTCAAGATCTGGCTTTATTAATTACCTGCAGTAGAGTAATCTCTGGTCTCCAGGCTGGCTGTGCTCTCTGGAAGGGCTGTGTAAATAAATGGACAGAAAAACAAATCCTTTGGCACGTAAAACAGCTCCCACTTATCTGCACATTTAGATGTTACCAGAAGTTTGGCTTTAAAGCTAAACCATGGGTTGAAATCCCTGCGAAACAGTGGGTGAAGAGAGTGCAGTGTCCTTTTTTTCTTTTTCTCAAAAACCCTGCAAACAAAGAAGAGATATATGAATAATGAAGTGTATCCATATACTGCTAAAATGGAAAACACAAGGGCACCCTTACATTGTACAGTAAATGCACTGTGGTAAATTTAATGCTAATACAAATTAGCAACTCACAAACATCAGAGTGTGGCCATTCCAGAGATTTCTAGTGACCACATTTTTCACCTCTAGAGAAAGGGTGTAGGATGCTTCCAGTGGCAAGGCAAATAAGTCTAGTAGGCCTTTCTACTATCTCTGAGGTATATCCTTTTTCAGAGAGCTTCTGTTTATGAATCTCACTTTGTATAATATAATCTTTCTCATGCATACACTTAACTTGAAACATTTACTCTACTCTATATTTAATTTCCTTTGGGAATGATAGTAGGTATTATATTGTAAGTAGAAATTATCTTCTATAGGTTTTAAATGGTTTTTGAAAATGATGGTGTTATTGTCATAGGTGAGCTCAAGATTCAGGAAGACCAAGGGACGTGGGGTGATTGACATGTGTGAAAGTTAAACAGAATGTGTTATTTTTGTAGTTTTGCACAAAGAGAGATGGGGAATCTGTGGGACCATTCTACATAATTATAATATTATCTATACAGCAGCCATAGAAGATAAAGTTGGAAGCCAAAAGATTGTTGCCCCAATGCAATATGCCTTCCTAATGTCCCATAGTAAGGTTAGCATAGCTAGGGGTACATTGGGTTGCCCATGATGTGAAGAAAGAATTTATTTAGAAATAAAATAGTTGTGTTTCTAACATGAGTTGTGCTTGTTTGAAATTTACATTTGTACAGAGTTAGGTGGTAAATTAAGGCAGTGAAACTGAGTTCATGAGGCAAGGACACCTACTTAGCTGCACCCGAACTCTGCTTACTAGAGAACCCCAGTCTTACGTTTGCTGGCAACAAGGCACTTTTGCCACCTGTAACTCTCTTTATAAAGGCAACTAGAAATGCCTTTATAAAGAGGATGTTCTTCAGTGAAGGACATTCTTTCCAACGCTTCTTACATGCAGGCTCTGGCAATCAGTATTTAATCCACAAGAGCCTATGCATCCAGATAAACATCAGCCCAAGTCTAGATAATTGATACAATGTATCAACCAGAGGATCCACACAATAACATAAAGCTCCTGGAAGTAATTCCAATCTTCCTAAAACCCTCTGAACCGAATGTACCGACTCTGGATCTCAAGTTACACGTTTTGTCCAAACTGCCAAGGTCTTGTAAACCTCCAGCACTGCATTAACAGGTTGGAGTGTAGGCCGTACTAGCAACAAAAGACCTTGAAGGAAGCAATGCAGATTAAATGAAGACATGTACATCCAATCTAGACCATTCCGGGAATTGTAGGAGATATAAGTGAGGACCCTGGTTGTGTCATTAACTAAGGATAGCAAAGAGAGGTGTTCGGGTTCTTCAGCCAGGGTTCTACAATGTAGGTATGAGATCGGGTCTCAGCACTATCTGAGAGCAGAGCAGCATCTGGGTTGCGGGGAGATAGGGAGGTAGGAAGGAGGGGGGTATGAGGGATACACGGTATGGAAGGTCGGGGGGAGAAAAGGAAAGAGGGGGATTCAGTGTAGGTGGGGAGGAGAGAGCAGAGAAGAGGCGTAGGGTGTGTTCTGTCCTGGAGATCTACCCAGTGTGTCCTTGGCGTAAGGCCGCATACTCTGGAGAGTTGAGAAACTCAATCCAGTAGAACCAAGTGTTCCGGGATTTGGCTGGTGTGTTGTTGAGTGAGCTTGTGAGGTCCGCCATGAGGTATATGTCATGTACCCTGTCCAGCCATTGGTGGATGGAGGGGGGTTCAGGTTTCTTCCAAAGGACCGGGATGCAGACCCGGGCCGCTTTGACCAGGTGTCGCACCACAGAACGTTTGTATGTCTTGAGTGAGGTAGTGTTATGATGTAGGAGGAAGAAGGCCGGGTCTCGAGGCACCAGGGAATCAGTGAACCGCTGGATTGTGACATGGACCTGATCCCAAAAGGTTTGGATGGAGGGGCAAGACCAAAATATATGTAGTATGTCAGCATGCTGAGCCCCGCAGCGCCAGCAGTGGGAGGATGTCTGCTGGAACATAGAGTGTAGGAGTTGAGGGGTCCTGTACCATCTGGTGACCAGCTTGTAACCTGATTCCTGGTATTTATTGCTGATCGACGATTGGTAAGAGAGTGTGAGCAGCTTCCCGCTTTCCTCCGAACTAAATCGGATTCCCAGGTCCTCCTCCCATTTCGTAAGGAACCATGGTTTCGGGTCCGAAGAGCCAGAGATGAGTTGTTTGTAGCACATGGAGAGAACATGGTGAGCAGGATCCTGTCGGGTGCATTCCGACTCATATGGAGTCAGGGCTCTGGAGAGCTGCGCGTGGGGTGGCAGTGACCTTAGGAAGTGGGAGAGTTGCTGAGTTCTCCATGGGCCCAGAGGTGCGTGACCTTGGCCGGTGGGAACCCTGAACCCTGAGGACCAGGAAGCCCCCGTCAGGAAATGAAGTGCCCTTTCTTTACCCGGAGATTTGAGAGTTCGGAGTTTGGGGTCTTCCGATCCCGGTGGGAAGGCTGGATTGCCTAGGATCGGGAGTAGAGGTGAGGGGTCGGGAGAAAGAGCGTATTGGATAAAGGCGGATTTGGTTACCTGCAGCGTGGGCATGATGGTGGGATGTGTCTGTACGGCCTGTGGCAAGGGTGAGGAACACCAAGGGAGGCCTGAGAGTGGAACATGAGAAAAGGATTGTTCAAGGTCCGTCCATAGTTTGGATGTTCGGTTACGGCACCAGTCCACAACACGAGTGAGGTGAACTGCCATGTAGTATAAGTGGAGGTCAGGCAATCCCATACCCCCGGAGCGTTTTGGCATGCAAAGGATATTATATTTGAGTCGGGGAGGTTTGCCCGCCCAGACGAAGGAGGTGAATAGGGTTCTCAGTCGTCGGAAGAAGGACGACGGGATCCTTATTGGTAGTGCTTGGAGTGGGTAGAGAAGGCGATGAAGTATTGATTTCTTAAGAATATTACACCTCCTCATCCAGGAGAAAGTGCCCTTAGACCAAGTCTTGAGGTCGGAAGTGATAGCGGTAAGTAGCGGTGGAAAGTTGAGGGGGTATACCTGTGAAAGGTGTCGCGGGAGATTACTCCCAGGTATTTCAGGGATATCGGGGACCACTTAAAAGGGAAATTGGTTAGTACCGGTTGCAGCCGGGGTCCTGAGAGGGAAATGTGCATGGCAGATGATTTGTGCGAATTGACTAAGAAGTTGGAAAGTTCGCCGTACTTGGCTATTTCGGATAGTAGTAGCGGAAGGGAGACATCAGGGGAAGTGAGGAAGAACAGAAGGTTCATCCGCGAAAGCGGCCACCTTGTGTTGGGCATGTCCCCTCTGGATCCCTTTTATATCAGGATTAGAGCGGATAGTTCTGAGGAAGGGTTCTAGGTTGAGGATAAAGAGTAGGGGAGAGAGGGGGCATCCCTGGCGGGTGCCATTCGAAATGTGGAAAGGTGGAGAAAGGACCCCGTTCACTCGGACCCTCGCAGAAGGGTTGGAATAGAGCGAGCGTATCCAGGTCCTCATGAAGGGGCCCAGCCCAACCGCGTCCAAAGTGGAGGTAAGGAAATCCCAGTCTACCCTGTCGAACGCCTTCTCCGCGTCGGTGGACAGTAGGATGCAGGGAGAGGCGGACGACAGGCCAGAGTGGATGAGTCCCGTGGCACTGGTGGTATTGTCCCTAGCCTCCCTCGTTGGGACAAAGCCTACCTGATCTAGATGTATTAGATCTGGTATATGGGGGGATAGATGGTGTCATGGTCCTTGGAATACTGAACCATGTTTCCTTGACTATATTACACAGTGGTGGGTCCTCCGCCCTGTTTTAGGGTTGAATCACTCTGTGTTTGTTTCATTGTTCTGTTTGTTGTTTATGTAATGTAATTATCTCCTGGGACTTCTCTGTGTCATTACCCATATCAGCCCTCCCCTTCAAGTTATCGGACCAATCCCTGCTGACCCTGTTTCAAGTCCTCCTTTGCATGACCAATAGGAAGGTGTTGGTTTGGGCGGGTTGTTCAAACTGTTGTGTATAAAAGTGTGTGTGCATTCAATAAAGCAGATCCCTGTTGGAACTTACATACAGCCTGCCTGGTGTTTGTGCTGAGCTGGATTCGAATGGCACATAGCTGTAGTTGGAATCCCGGATTATCGGACGATCGAAGAATCAGACGTTGCTGTCTGACATCTGATCCATTAGTAGCAGAGGAGTGCCGGGAGAGTGGAACCGAGCGAGCAGGGGCTCGTTACAGACGGTGATAGAGAATCTTAGCGAATAGTTTGGTATCGACGTTTAGGAGTGAGATGGGTTGGTAACTAGGGCAAAGGGTAGGGTATCTGCCCTCCTTAGGAATGACCGTGACGTGGGCAAGGAGTGATTCGGGCGGGACAGGATCACCCTCCCTCAGAGAATTGAGGGCCGATAAGAATGGGCTCGACAGGAGGGGTAGGAACTGTTTGTAGTAGTGGAGAGTGAATCCATCAGGGCCGGGGGCTTTACCAGACTGGGACGTTTTGATGGCGCGTTCAAGTTCAGGGGGGGTGATCGGGGACTCTAATAGCGTGCAGATGGAAGGATCCAGGGTGGGCATGCCTGAGTCCGCTATATATTTGGTTATGCATGTCAATCGCGGGTTAGGTGTTTGGGTGAGGGTGGTGGGGGATAGGTTATATAAGGACGAATAGTATTCGCTGAAGGCGGAGGCAATGTCTGTGGGCTTGGTGAGTCTGGTATTTGGTTGTTTAATGATGAGGGGAATATGGTGTCTGGCATGGCGTTGACGTATGGCTCTAGCCAAATATGCACCACATTGGTTGCCGTACTCATAAAATGAGCGTCTACACTTGGCAACGGAGGCCTTGACCCGGTCGAGGCAGTGGGTCCTGAGTTGTTCCCGCAAGGTGCATAATTGCCTTCCAACTGTCACGTCCACTTGGGTCTTATGTCTGGATTCGAGGTGGCGGATCTGGGTGAGGAGTTCGGTGATCAGGGTCAGTCTCTGTTTCTTGAGCCTAGCACCGTGAGCGATAAGGATCCCTCTGATCGTCGCTTTGTGGGCCTCATGATCCGAAAAGGTGATGTTTCCAATATCTGTGGAGAGGACACGTGGGAGCTGATTATGATGGACAAAGAAAAAGTCGATACGGGTGTAACGCTGGTGCAGATGGGAGAAAAAGGTGTAGTCTCTCGTCGAAGGGTGCTGTATGCGCCATACATCAGTTAGTTGGTGGTCGAAGAAGCACTTTTTAATACGGTTCAACTTACTGAAGGAGAGATGGGAGGAGGACGCGGAAGAGTCCAGGCGAGGGTCGAGGACAAAGTTAAAATCCCCTCCCAAAATGAGGAGCCCCTCACGGAAGTCAGCCAGACGGGACAGGACTCATGTGAGAAAGGTGATTTGGTCGTGGTTTGGTAGGTATACGTTAGCTATAGTAACTGTTTGGGAGTCAATAGTGCCTTTCACAAAGAGTACCTGGCCTTCTTCCCCAGCATAGTTATCTAGAAACAACCATGGGAGGGAATGAGAGAGAACAATGCTAACGCCTCTTGAACGTTTATCGCTTTCTAATAGCGTGCAGATGGAAGGATCCAGGGTGGGCATGCCTGAGTCTGCTATATATTTGGTTATGCATGTCAATCGCGGATTAGGTGTTTGGGTGAGGGTGGTGCGGGAGTTTAGTTTAGGGGGTTGCGGGTGACAGCAACTAAAGTGCTGGAGAATCAGCTAGTCGGACCGCCACAGGTCCTACAGGGGAGTCAAGGGTCCCCGAGGGCCGGTGTGGTACCGAAGGCCTATGTGGGGGAAGGTGGTGGGCTACGACCTGCGAACCGGGAAACACAATAGGGGTAAAACCAAACATTGTGAGGGGGGGATAGGAGGGGTTGTACCTTTCCATTTCCTGATGAGTGGTTCGCTGCACCAAATATGTCCTCTGAGGAGCGCCCTTAAGGTGAGCATTGCGTCAGGTCTTGACCAGCAGTGGGACCACATACTGGAGTGAATGTTGTGCAGGGCGGGAGGCCCTGGGCCTTGTCCAAGAGGTGCTGCGGCGGCGGCGCCGTTGCGGTAGAGGCCGGTGTTCTGCGTCTAAGTCGGGGCTCAGCCAGTTCGGTATCTCCACCGGTGATTGCTCCAAAAACACGAAGAGATCCTCCAATTGGGTCGGGTGGCGAAGTAGGAAGGACCGGCCATTGCGGCGCACATTCAAGCTGAAGGGATATCCCCAGGTATAGAGGCCTCCGGCCCGACGAATCTCAGCGAGGAGGGGTTGCAGGGTCCGTCGCATCTGAAGCGTGCGCCGGGAGAGGTCCGGGAGGATGGTAATGTCCGTTCCATCAAAGGGGATGGGGCCCTTCTGCCACGCCGTGCGCATGATGGCCTCTTTTTCAGCAAAGAAATGCACGCGACATAGGACGTCCCTAGGCCTCAGGTCTCCGTCAGGTCTAGGCCCTCCCACGCGGTGGACTCGGTCTATCTCCAGGGGGGAGTCCAGGGCCTTGTCTAGGATGGTATTGAGGATGGCCGTAACTGTAGGGCGGAGGCCTGCTGCAGTGGTAGCCTCCGGGAGCCCCCGTAGCTTCACATTGTTCCGTTGCGACCTATTCTCCAGGTCGTCGTGCGCGAGGAACAGGGTGGATAGAAGGTGGTCGTGGGTTGCGGTCTCCCTTTCCATGCGGTCAAGTCGGTGAGCCAAATGGGTCTGTCCTTTTGACAGGGTGGAGACCTCCGTTTCTAGTCGGGAGACCATGCTGCTAATGCCAGCTATATCTTTCCTGAGTGCGGCCTCCATTTTGGCTACGAGGGCGGCCATGTCTTGGCGCGTGGGAAGAGAGAGGAGAATGGAGGAAATCTCCCCTGCGGACAGGGCAGCGGCCGTTTCTGAATGTGGCTGAGGGGACATGGTGAGCGGGATGACCGGATCCTCGATCGGGCTTGGATCGGGAGTGGAGGTGGATGCAAACAGATCCCAGTAGAACCAGGTTTGGAAAAAGGCCTCTGTTCGGTCCCCTAAAGCTGCTGTCAGATTTTCCATCTCTCTAATCTCAGATACTCTGTCAAGCCAGTGAACCATTGTCGGCGGGGGTGGATTGCTTTCAGACACTAGGGATACATGTTCGAGCCGCACACAACAGGTGTCGCAGAAGCGACTTCCCATATCTCTTCCTGGACATCGGAGTTAAGTTCAAGAGAACCGCTGCGGGATTATCCGTTAAGGCGAAGCCCGTCAATTGGTGAACTACCCCTAGAACCTGGTTCCAGAAGGGGCGGATTCGCGGACACTCCCAAAAAATGTGCAGTAATGTGCCTGTGTGGTTCTGGCAGCGCCAACACCGATCTGATTGTTGTGGATAGAATTTTGATAGGACAGAGGGCGTCCTATACCAGCGGGTCATGATCTTATAAGTCGTCTCCTGATATCTGCTACATATGGACGCCTTATGCGCAAAGAACACAATCCTGTCCATCTCTGCCTCGGAGAATGTAATGTGAAGATCTCTCTCCCATTTACGAAGGAAATATAAATCCGATACAGGTAATGCGTTCAGCAGCAATTTATAGGCCAATGAAAGCGTCCCACGGACCACGCCCCCGCCCCCACACAACTCGTCAAATGCAGTACATGATCTATGAAACCGGGCTGCAGGAGGTAGGGATTTCAAAAAGTAGAAGAACTGTAGGGCTCGCCAGGGGTCTAGACTAGGAACATGGCCTTCCTCTACAAGTGTAGAGACAGTTTTCCAACAGCCATTGTGAAGAAACTGATAAGCAACATCTAGTCCGTTCGCCCGCCATTTACGGAAGATCCTATCAGTGTAACCAGGGACGAATGCTGGGTGATCCATAATAGGAGTCATAGGGGATGGAGAATAGGATATGCCACACATGTCATAGTATTTTCGTACCGCTAAAATGGTAGGACCAATAAGTGGATGCTGAAGTAAAGAGGTAAGAAAACTGGAGTCTAACCATGGAGCCCCCTGAAGAGGGAAATCCGCAGTCTCCCGCTCTATATTGACCCACAACTTGACTTCATCATGCCTGCACCAGTCCACTACTCGTGCCAGGTGAGTGGCAATGTAATAGAGTTCCGGGTCTGGGAAACCAATGCCTCCCCGTGATTTGGTACGCTGCAATATGTCTCTTCTGATCCTAGCCGATTTCCCCTGCCATATAAACTGGATAAATGCCGAACGAATGGAACGCAAGTAATGCCGGGGCAAATGGACAGGTAGGGTCTGGAAAAGATATAATAAACGGGGCATGACATTCATTTTCAAAACATTGCAGCGCTCAAACCACGACAATGTCATTGTCCTCCATTGTTGTAAATCCATGCGCATAGAGCGCAGAAACGGGAGAAAGTTCAGTGTGAATATATGGGCCAGATACGACCAAATTAACGTGCCCAGATAGCGTATAGCCTGAGTCGCCCATTTAAAGTTGAAATTCGACTGGAGTAGTCTAAAAAGCGGTATAGGCAGAGACACATTCAGCGCTTCTGATTTTTGTAAATTGACTTTTAAGTTGGAGAGGGAGCCGAATATCTGCAATTCCGATAGTAGGTTTGGTAAAGACATGTGAGGTTGAGTTATGTAGAAAAAAAAAGATCATCAGCGTATGCTGCCAGTTTGTGATGAGTCCCCCCCACTCTCAGTCCCCGGATATCCAGATTCCACCGCACATGGCAAAGGAATGGTTCTAAGGTAAGTACAAAAATCAGGGGGGAGAGGGGGCAACCCTGACGTGTGCCATTTGTAATAGAAAATGGGGAGGAATGATAGCCGTTAACCCTAACCGTAGCCGAAGGCGAAGAATATAGAGCCCCAATCCACGTCTGCATTTGGAAGGGGAGGCCCAGATGCGAGAGAACCCGACGGAGGAAATCCCAGGACACCCTGTCAAACGCCTTTTCTGCGTCTGCTGACATCAGCATCATGGGAGTCCCCATCATCTTGGCTCGATTAATTAGATTAATGGTACGAACAGTGTTGTCCCGAGCCTCTCGATGAGGCAGAAATCCGGTTTGGTCCCCGTGAATGAGGCGTTGTATGATTGGTTTAAGACGTAGGGCCAACATTTTTGTAAATAATTTGAGATCACTGTTGAGCAACGAAATCGGCCTGTAATTGACACAGTGTAAAGGGTCCTTGTCAGGCTTAGATATGACCGATATGGAAGCTGACATGAGTTCCGCAGGCAGCGGTAAACCCCGCACCACAGCATTGAAAGCGTCCAGAAAATGTGCAGACAGTTGTGGGAGGAAGGATTTGTAATAACATGCGGGTAGTCCGTCCGGTCCCGGGGACTTCCCATTCGTAGTAGAAGATAAAGCTATGGAAAGTTCCTCTGTAGTCAATGGGGAAGAGAGAGATTCGCTTTCCTCTACTGTCAGAGAAGGGAGAGCGGAAGCCTCCGGTAAGTATCTATAGCTGCATCTCGAGAGGATAGTGTATCTCCCGACTCCGATGGCCGTAAGTTATAAAGGGAAGAGTAAAATGCTCGAAATGTTTCAGCTATATCTGAAAAAGTATAAAGCTTCCCCCCTTCCGGAGAGGAAATAACTGGGATATAGTTTTGAGACCTCTGTGTCCTAAGTGCATTGGCTAAGAGTCTACCGCACTTGTTGCCATATTCATAAAACGCCCGATGGTTGAGCATAACCGCACGCTTGAGTTTGTATAGCGAGTAAGATCTAAGGCGTTCTCTCAATTGGGCTAACTCCTGGGCTATCTCTCTAGAGTGCGTACTTTTATGTACTAGCTCCAGCTGGTGAATACGGGTCAGCAAATCATTCGCAGTGGCAAGTCTAGCAGCCTTCAGGCGGTATCCATGTTTGATAAGTACGCCACGAATGTAGCACTTATGTAAAGCCCAGACCATCAACGGATTTTCGACTGAGCCCACATTGAGTTAGAAGAAAGAGGTCAATTCAGAGGCCACCTCAGCCTTAAGCACTGGATCCTGAATCAAAGATTCGTTAAGCCTCCATGAAGGAGGGCAAGGGGACCTGGGAGATATGCTAAGTGACAGAGTGGCAGGGGCATGGTCCGAGAGAGTAATCTGACCTATCCCTGTGTCTGAGACAGAAGCCAACATTGCATGCTTGATCAAAAAGAAATCTATGCGCGAATAAGAATCATGAACCGCTGAATAATAGGTAAAATCACGCTCTCTAGGGTGAAGCACTCTCCACACATCAAGTAATTGGAATGTGTGCAAGGTCTTACGGATTCGGTTGCGCGCAGCCAACCTCTGGAAGAGTCATTTTTGGGGTCCAGAACCAAATTGAAATCGCCACCCAGAACCAGCGAACCCTCTGCGAACTCCTCCACTCTGTTTAGGAGAGATTCTAGGAAAGCAATCTGGTTAACATTAGGGAGATATACATTTGCAAGGGTAAAAATCTGAGACTCTATCTTGCCTTTCAAAAATAGATATCTTCCTTCTGTATCAGAATATTGGCCCAAAAGTTGCCAGGGTACTAATTTAGATAAAAGAATACTGACCCCCTTTGATTTCGAGGCTGGGGTAGGATTGTGGTACACTGTGGGGAAGCGATGGTTATGTAGCTTAGGGACAGCATCCACTCTGAAATGCGTCTCTTGGAGGAAAACTACTTGTGCTCTATGGCACCACAGCTCACCCAAAAGCATAGCGCGTTTCTCAGGGACATTCAAGACTCGCACATTCCAGGAGACCATTTTGAGATCCATGATTAAAGCAGGGTGTATGTCAGTCAGGGAGGATCCCGAACTCAGGCTAGGGGGAGAAGAAAAGAAGAAAGCAAGTAGATAAGGAGGAAAGGAAGGGGAAAACCAGAGGGATGAAGGAAAGAAAAGAGGGCCAATAGAAACCGAGTAGGGGAGAGAAGGGGGAAGGAAACAAGCACAAGTCAAGGTGCACAAGGGCGAACAGAGACAGGAGGAAAAGGAAGGAAGGGAGAACTAAGTCTCTATTCTAAATCCCTTCAGCCTTACGGTGAAGGGGTAACCTAGGTGGGGGAGTAGTTAGGCACTTCCGAGTTCCGCACCCAGGCCAGCATAAGGTAACAATAATATATGAAATGAAGTAACAGTTCTAATACATCTAGTACCTAAGGTAACAACCATATATGAAATGATGCAACAGTTCTAAGACATTTAAAACATCTAAACACCCGGTCATATAAATCAGCTGACCGCTGAGCAGGAGAGCCATGAGCAACCATCTCAACCCAGAGTCCCTGAGATGGGACCCTAACCATTATCCGGAGGTGTCCAGCACAACGGATTAAGAGGGAGCCCAGGCATACCCCCCAGCCGTGAGCAGAAGGCATTATAAGGCATACAGTCCCATCATATGTCTACCTGCAATTCCAGGAGGTCCAGGCCCCTAACATGGGGACCCTTTGCCAGGCCTCCCAGGATGGGGATCCCATAGGCCAGGGAGTCACCACCGACCTCTACTTCCCCTTCATAAAATGAGAGAAGGAAAAACAAGGCACATATAAAAGCTTTTCCATTGTAAGAAATATCAACAATCAACATAGGTATGGTCAATGCCACCGGAGTAATCAAGTAAAACTCAAACAATAACCGCAATAACTAGCTTGATAATCATCAGCAGCCGCCAGCCGGACCCTCGTGGCCAGGGTAGATCCGATAAGACCCGAAGAACATCAACGGTAGCGCCTGGGTCGAGATTCCTGGGATGAAAGGGGACGCTCCGTCACCGATGTCTCCGCTAACCAGTCAGGAACAGAGAATGAAGGAATGTCTACAAATTCAAAGAAAGCTGAGAGTTCACTGTGATGGCAGAGATTGAACGATGAGTTTCCCCTGCGAACAATTAGGTGGAAGGGGTGACCCCACTTGTACAAAACTCCATGGTCCTGCAGGGCCGTCAGCAGCGGTCTCATCACTCGCCGCATCTGTAAGGTTTTGCGAGACACATCTGGGTAAAGATAAATAGTGGCGCCATCAAATTCAAATGTGCCCTTCCTCCAGGCTTTCTAAAGAATCTCCTCATTGAGGGTATATGAGTGAAGGCAGCAAAGAACATCTCTCGGCTGAGCCATGGAAGTATTCCGTGGGCCAAGGGTTCTGTGTACCCTGTCGATCGCTATATCTGAGCGGGCAGGGCGTTCCAACAGCAGGTTGAATATGTCTGTCACAGTAGAGCGCAGATCAGCAGGTGCTGTAGCCTCAGGGATTCCCCTAATACGAACATTCTGCCTGCGACTGCGGTTTTCTAGATCATCCACTAGCAATTGAGTAATGCGAGAAGACATATCTCCACATGTATGATCCAGAGCATGAACAGCCCCTCGAAGGGAGGACTGACCCTCCTCCACTGTAGCAATGTCCTGTTGTAAAGCATTTTCCACACGTGCAGCTAAAGCCTCAAAGTCGTTCCCAGTGGGCAGAGATTGAATAAGGTGCCACATGGCCTTTTCCCCAGGAGTAGTGGCAGCCAAAAGTTCAGAGGGAAGACTGACAGGCTGACAACCCTCACCCTCAGCTGATACAGTGGTGCACCTTATAGGTGATGCAGACTGGGAATGATCTCCCTGAGAGGCCGCCTGTAACAGCAGCACTGGCCCTCGGTCACCTTCATCTGAATCTGATGAATTGGAGGGGGGGAAAAGAGTGAGTGAGCCCTGGAGACAAATCGCTAAGTGGGGAGCAGGGTGGCATGGTATGGTCCCCTACCTCTGAAGCGCTGGCTCGAGAAGAGGAGGGCTTATGTGATAGCGCTGGTTCCTGTCCACGAGGGGGGGCCGTGGGCGCCATCTTAGGTGTGGATGCAGCGGGGCCTGACCGCGGACGATTCCCCTGCAGGATGCGGGCGGCTGGAGGAACATCTGTTGTTTCTCCTTTTCCCCAGCAACATGTATCAACGGAGCTGCTTGTGAGGTATGCTGACAGGCAGTTCAAAAGTGGTGCTGGCCTGGGAGCTCCGTATCAGTGCGGCTTCACTCTTCCACGCCGAAGCCACGCACATTTGTATTTGTTAAGTCCTGAGACTCCTGACCATAATGCACAAAGAAAGAAAATATGTACAAACCACTATACATTGTTTTTAAACTGACCATTAATAAAAGTAATCTAGCAATGCCTGATCAGCAAACCATTTGTATGATGTTTTCATCTAAACACCTTTTTATATGGTTCAGATCAAAAGCAATGTGTATGGAGCTAAGCAGAAATCATTTTCCATCACCCCTCCCCTACTAAACAGA
Source organism: Nanorana parkeri (assembly GCF_000935625.1). NCBI lineage: Eukaryota > Metazoa > Chordata > Amphibia > Anura > Dicroglossidae > Nanorana > Nanorana parkeri. The sequence continues at coordinate 410,765 of NW_017307130.1, read as the reverse complement.
CCCAATTTAAACCCTATAAAAACTTCAAATCAGGCCAATCTTAGCTGGAGCAAATTCTAAAAGTTCACTCATCTCTAACAAGGCACTATGTTCAACCCACGCAAAAAACAGCTTACCTTAATTCCTATATCTTCTCTTCATTTGAGTAGCCAACTTACAGTATGTGTGGTCTCATAATTGCTATAATTATACGGCAGAAATTCCCTATAATATATTATAGAGTAGTATTAGCACAATATTGTGTCTTGACAATGTCAGAAACATTAAGTGAGCCAGGAAATTACATTAGATTGAGTCTAGGCTTCAGCTTTTATCACATGTAATTTGTCTTTGAGCCTTAACATATCTCCAAATTCTATGCAAAGATCAAAGGCCTAGCTTTATCTTGTGTTACATAGTTACATATAGTTACATTCTATTTTATCCAGGTCCCCCTGCAATGTTATATTGTCACGATTACTCAATTGGTTTAGGTGTAGTCACTTTTAGCTAAAACTTTATAAATCCTTTCTTTTGTAGTTAGGGTTTTAAATGTGTATAAAGTAGAACTTCAGATTCAAACAGAAAATCAATATACCTTTGACCATGCTGTAAATATGTGCAATTATATCATAGAAAAAAGAGTAACAGTATTTAAAAAAAAGTAAAACTGAGAGGTATGCTTTAACATTTAAATTTGTATGTGTTGAGAAGGGCTCAGAAAAATAGGTTCTGTACCATTTTTAACAATACAGCACACTGTAATGCACAAAACAATCATCTGTGCATTGTAGTGCATTGTATATAAGGGATGAGCCAAGCGCACCCAGGTTCTGTTTGCATCCAAAGTTGGCCAAAGTCAACCTGAACCGCATTGAAATCAATGGGAGGTGAGTCTCAAAAATCAGTTCTGGCCATTTCCAAACCTAATAGGCAAAATGACTGTCAAACAAAGGGTTTGGGGAGCTAGGCACTGCCCTGAGGGGCATGTGCCAATGCAAACAAATTTTTTTTTTCAGCTGGGAGAAGCATATAAAAAATACACAAATCATTCAAATAACATGCATGGTAGATTATGTAAAGCTATATGTGGCTTTACAGAACATTATTATTTGCTGGGACAGCATCAGCAGCACAGTATGTTGTACATTATTTATTGGCTTACATGCAACAGCAGAATCCTAATATGACTGTTTTCCCCTCTGAACAGAAAAAAATATATAAGGTACTTTTTGCAAAGACATCAGCAGCAATAGGCTTTAAAAAAATAAAGCTAAAGCCATCAACTTCATAAAATTGCCAAACAGTGGCAAAACAAGTAGCATAGATTGTGATCCTCTTTTCACTACCACACTGTGTGTGAACAAAGCATAATCAAATCAGAACCACCAACACAAGTTCCAAAAATGTTGTTATGCTGAAATAAAATAAATTATAGTACCATGTTTCAGAAACAACAACCAAACATATAGCACAGTGACTGGAAAGAGGTAGAGATGAGTCATTATTTTTCAAGAAGTAACAATTTAAATGTTTATACCACAGCTATTAATTCTTTTTAGGCTAAACAATTTACAGATTTTCAGCACAGCTTTTAAGCCTGTTTGGACAGGCCATTATTTCATTTGAATATAAGAAATGTGTGCCCTTTGTGAAGATGGAAAAATTTTACAGATTTGCACCACTATTAAGTTTTTTTTGCCCAAGTCCCAATTTCTGAGGGATTAAGCAGGCATATTGCATCTGAAATTGAAAATGTAGTGTCTTTTTGTTTGAAATTGGAAACAAATATTTTAACATTTACAGCACAGCTTTTAATCCTGCTTTGGATATACTGTTATTTCTGAGGGAGAGCGTAAGCAGACTAAATATTGCAATAAAAGATTGTATTATTTTTCCCAGATTGCAGAACAGTTTTAAACCCTTTTGGAAAGTTTTGAGGGAGAGAGCAGGCAAACTACATTTGGATATTCTCTTTTTATTTTAAACTTAAAACAGAAAAAGGCATGCCAATTTTAAGCACATATTTTAAGCCTTTTTGAATATGCCACCATTTTTAGCAGGCAGATTGCATCTGGAAATAACAATTTCTGTCCTTTTTTTACATTTTATACCATACATTTTACAGAATTGCACCACACATTTTAAGCCTGTTTGGATAGGCCACTATTGTTAAGGCAGGAAGAAGGCATATTGCATCTAGACATATTAAATTAGACTATTTCTTCTGAGACAGAATATACAAATTATACAGATTTGGTGCCCAGACTCTCTTGTTTAATAGGAGGCAATTCCAGAGGAAGAGGGCAGATATGTTTCAGCCATATATGTGAAATTACACTGAACTTTTTCTGAGACACAATATAACAATTGTACAGATCTGTTTCACAGAATCTCTTCCTTTTTAATAGGAGCCAATTCCAAAGGAAGATAGCAGGCATATTTCAGCTATAAATATTAAGCTACACTGTACTTTTTCTGAGACAAAATTAAATGATTGTACAGATTTGCTTTAAAGAAAGTGGTGAGGCAAGGGGGTTGATTTACTAACCTTATAAACACACCACGAACGTGTATACACCTCTGCAGTGTGTTCCCTCCCAGCATGATCTATGGGTGGAATCTAAACACCTTTGTAATGTGTACACACCCAGCAGGTGTGTTGTGCAAAGCTCTGAAGGAATTCCAAGGTGATGTTGGGTAAATTAGCTCTATGTTGTGTTGCTTGCGTTGATGAATGCAAGGAATGTAAATGCATGAGCTAACCATTTTTGTCTAAACTGTAAAGCAGCATTATATATGCATCATGTGCATGATTTTTCCATATATGGCATTAGTGGAAATATGCTTTTAGAGACTTTTTGGTTGATAAATACGTTTTGCTGTGTGAAAATCACACACACCTGGTGTGTGTGTGTGTTTAGGTTAGTAAATCACCCCCTAGATATCATTTGGAGCCAGACGCATTTATGAAATATACCTTGACATTTTATATGCCCTCAGGGGTATAGATCTTCTATAGACAGCAATAGAGTAGCTGTGCAAATGTAGACATGATGAAATACCATACAACATTTCACTACTGTGCATCCGCAGAACACATGGTTGAGGAGTGTCCCCTAATCCGGAGGAAGCTGGAGGGTTAGACTTCTTCTCTGTGCAACCACATCCCTAACAACAGAAACCCTGCAACTTACATGTTTTTATCTCTAACCTTACAGTGGGAACAAAACCGTATCCCCGTGGAGGCCATGATTGACTCTGGAGCCTGCGGAAATTTCATCGACACCCAGTTTGTGAAACGCAATAAAATACCCACACAATCAAAAGCACTACCAGTGTTTGTCAGTTTTATAGATGGGTCCACATTGACCTCTGGTCCCATTACACTACAAACCCAACCACTACAGGTTACAGCCCCCTCCAATCATTTAGAACACATAGCTTTTGACGTCCTGCCCTCACCTGTCTTCCTCATTATCCTAGGCCTGCCATGGTTAAGACAACATCAGGCCACTCTGGATTGGGCTCTAGGCCAGGTAAAGTTAGACTCCCTGTATTGTCGGGACACCTGCTACCACTCACCGGCCATTTTTCAGGTTGAGGCGGGTCTGGTGCCCCCTCAGTATCGGGACTTCACAGGTGTTTTTTGTAAAACAAAGGCAGACGCCCTACCACCACATAGGGTCTATGACTGCCCGATTGACCTAATACCGGGTAGTACCATTCCTGTGGGCAGGATTTACCCACTATCAGAACCCGAGCTTGTCCATTTAAAAGATTATCTAGACGAGAACCTTAAAAAGGGGTTTATCAGACCATCAACCTCACCTGCAGGTGCAGCTATGTTCTTCGTACGCAATAAGGACCTCAGTCTCAGGCCTATTATTGACTACCGGGCTCTGAACATGATTACTGTTAAGAACCGGTACCCTCTTCCTCTGATTCCAGAACTCATAGAAAGGCTTAGCACTTCCCAAATCTACACTAAATTGGATCTTAAGGGGGCATACAATCTCGTAAGGATTAAGGCTGGAGATGAGTGGAAGACTGCATTTAGAACCAGGTATGGATTATTCGAATACACCGTCATGCCTTTTGGGTTATGCAATGCCCCAGCCACTTTCCAGAGGTTCATTAATGACATTTTCAGAGATCTTCTAGATGTTTGCGTAGTCATCTATTTAGATGACATCTTGATTTACTCTGACACCCTGGAACAACATAGGAAACATGTCCGCTGGGTGTTGTCACGCCTACGCGTTCATAATTTGTACGCCAAACTTGAAAAGTGTTCATTTGAAACGCAGACTGTTCCTTTCCTAGGATATATTATCTCTCCCGAAGGAATTCAAATGGATAATGCAAAGGTTGACTGCGTACTCAAGTGGCCGATACCCCACTCCCGAAAAGCCTTGCAGAGATTTTGGGGATTCTCAAACTTCTATAGGAAGTTCATAGTAAACTTCTCGCAAGTGGTCAAACCTCTCTCCCGATTGACCAGTTCCAAAATCACGTTCAAGTGGAACCCTGATGCTCAGAGGGCTTTTGAAGAGTTCAAAAGAAGGTGTACCACCGCTCCTGTGTTGCACCTCCCCGACACCACAGCTTTTTACGTACTGGAGGTGGATGCTTCACACTCCGCCATAGGAGCTATTCTTTCTCAACGAAAGTCGCTAACCTCTCCTATTCATGCAGTGGCTTTCTCATCGCGCTCGCTGCCACCGTCAGAGATCAATTACCCCATCGGGGAAAAAGAGTTACTTGCTGTAAAACATGCCCTGGAGACTTGGCGGCATCTACTGGAAGGTGCTCAAAATCCTGTTACTATTTACACGGATCACCAGAATCTCCAATACCTCCAGGTAAACAAAACTCTTTCTTCTAGACAACTCCGTTGGAGTATTTTCTTCAGTCGGTTCAACTTTATACTTACCTATCGGCCAGGTTCTAGGAATGGAAAGGCAGACGCTCTCTCCAGAGTCGGGGAACCACCTGACTCCGTTCCTATCCCCACCTCTATTATTCCTCCTGAGAAGATACTAGCAGCCATGGTTCCCTTGAAACAACAGCTCCTAGAGGGACTGAAAGCCACAGAGGGAGTTACACCATCCAACTTAAGGACAGACCACGAAGGGTTCATGTATAACGGATCAAAACTCTATATACCTTCTTGCCTCCAGGTGGAGATCCTTAAACTTCTCCATGACAAACCCCTTGCGGGCCATCCGGGAATACATAAAACCGCCGAATTGGTCAAGCGGTATTTCTGGTGGCCTAAAATGAATGAGACCATCAAGGAATTTGTTTCCACTTGTACCACTTGTGCCACCTGTAAGCACAATAAGGGGAAACCTTATGGTATGCTAACCAGTCTCCCCATACCCTCAACCCATGGGAGATGGTGTCTCTTGACTTTATTGTGGAACTGCCGCCATCACAGAATCACAACACTATTTTGGTAGCTGTGGATCAGTTAACAAAGATGGCCCACTTTGTACCACTGCATAAGTTGCCCACCGCGCAGGAAACCGCAGTGGCTTTTCTAAACCAGATCGTCAGATTGCATGGAGTGCCTAGCCAGATTGTGTCAGATAGGGGAACCCAGTTCGTTTCCAAGTTTTGGAAAGCTCTGTGTGTGCTACTGGGGATTGATCATAGACTTTCCAGTGCTTACCATCCCCAAACGAATGGGCAGACTGAGAGGTTTAATCAATGCCTCGAGCAGTTTCTGCGCTGTCATTGTTCATACTTACAGGACGACTGGGTGGAGCTGCTCCCCTTGGCAGAGTTTTCCTATAATAATTCGATTAGCTCCTCCTCCCAGGTTTCTCCCTTCTTCGCTAATTATGGCTTCCATCCAAACCCGCTACCTTCTTCTCTCTCTCGCACAAACAGTCCTGCCACACAGGACTTCCTCACACGGATCCTGCAGACCCGAGATCTCCTCAAAACCAACTTACTGGAAGCTCAAAGGAGGCAAAAGCACTTCTATGATCTAAGGAGGCACGATCCGCCAACTTATCAGATCGGAGATTTAGTGTGGCTTTCCACGAAAAACCTAAGAGTGAAAACCCCTTCAAAGAAACTTGGTCGATTATTTGCGGGTCCGTTCCCTATTGAAAAGATTCTTAACCCGGTGACAATACGGCTTGTTTTACCCCCTGATCTCAGGATTCACCCGGTTTTTCATGTATCCCTTCTCAAACCCTATAAGGGTAACATCTTGCCAAACCGGGTTCCTCCCACTCTTCCCCCCGTTGATGTAGAAGGGGTGGAAGAATTCGAAGTCCAGCAAATTCTGGACTCTAGAAGTAGTCGGAATTCGTTGCAATACCTCATCCGCTGGAAAAACTATGGTCCTCAGGAGGACACGTGGGAAAACGCTACAGATGTACATGCCCCGCGGCTCCTCCGCCAGTTTCATTTGAGATACCCTCTAAAACCGGCTCCTCCGGGAACCCCTGGTAGGGGTTCCTTGGGGAGGGGGTACTGTCAGGGACTTACACAGCCGTGGCGTCTGGTCCGCAGATCATGGGGCCTCCTCCAGCGCCGACGTCACGTTACCACGTCGCGCTCCCAGGGCCGCCTCTCGTAGCTCCGCCCACTGAACGGCGCTCCCTCTGTAAAAGCGAGGGAGATTCAATTGCTCGGCGTTCAGTCAATGGAGACTGTACGTGGAGCAACTGTTCTCCTGCTCACTGCACGCACTTCCCCACACGAACCAAGGACTTCATACCTCCTGAGAAGGATTCAATCGGAAGGAGCCTCTACCTCCCTCTGTCTCTCTGCTGCCTTCTAAATCGCAAGTAGTAAAGACAATACTGTGTATACTAGCCTGGCTATCTGCACTGCCACCTAGTAGATTGAACTGTTATTACAACCCCTGCAAGTTATAGACTGTATCATTCCTCCTTACTTGCTCACTGGTATTTCTCACAATAACCTACTACCTGCGTGTACAATTAAAATTACGAACTTTATGGGATGTTCACAGTTTGTTCGACCGCGGACATTCCATAAAGCTAAAGCAAAATGCCCTCTGAAGCTGTGATTTGTTAAAGCTGTGACAGCTAGCTCTGCCCAATTGTGTATGTTTTGCCGGCATCTGACAAAATGCCATTATGCGGCGGGAGCGGATTGGACGGCATTTTTTTGAAAATTATTTCTCTTTTTTTATTGTTTTATTTTTTCTTTCGGCGTCTTTGTGGACAACGCTGGACGCCGTGATTGACCCTGGATTACGTCGGTGGATCCATTTTTTGTTTGTTTTTTTAAAATAAAAGACTTGTAAAAAACATGTCTTTTGTTATTTTTCCAAATAAAGGATTTTATCAAAAGTCTGGACTTTTTAATAACTATTTTATTTAACCCTTTAAGTGAATGGGTAGGGGTTCAAGTACCCCTTACTCATTCACAAGCGAGGGGGCGGCATCTGGGTGCCCCCTTGATTAAAGGGGAATGACGATGCAAATAAGCCCCCTTGCCCGCAGACCCCCACAACTACCGGGTCAGGGTTGTGGGGACGAGGCCCTTGTCCCCATCGGCACGGGGACACCCTCCTAGTGATGAGGGCATGTGGCCTGGTGTGGGAAGGAGGGGGGCACTCGCTCGCCCCCCCCCTTTCCGGCCGTGCCAGGCCTATGCTCGGATCAAGGGTCTGGTATGGAATTTTAGGGGGATCCCATGTTTTTTCCCCCCATTTTTGGGGGTGGGGTTCCTCCTTAAAGTTCCTACCAGACCTTAAGGGCCTGGTATGACTTTAAAGGGGAACCCCACACACTTTTTTTTTTGTTACATGGGATCCCTCCAAAATATTCCTACCAGACCTTAAGGGCCTGGTATGACTTTAAAGGGGAACCCCACACACTTTTTTTGTTTTTGTTACATGGGGTGCCTCCTAAATATTCCTACCAGACCTTAAGGGCCTGGTATGACTTTTAGGGGGAACCCTACACAGTTTTTTTTAATTGGCCCCTCCTAACATTTCTACCAGACCTAAAGGGTCTGGTATTGTTTGGGGAGGGGAACTGAACACTTTAAGAAAAAAAAAACTGTCATTTTTGTTTTAGAAATTTCAGTTTTGCTGCAGCAGGTTCTATACATCCTACAGATCCGCCACTTCACAGGCAGGTTAAGGGGACCCCTCAGGCATGATATTTGATGGAATTTGTCATTTTATTTTTTACCCTTTAAGTGATGTTAAAATCACTGCTCCTTTAAAAACTGTATTTTTTTTGTTTTTTTGGCATTGATTCCTGTCCCCCAGGGCAGTACCCGGACCCCCATACACCATTTATGACCAATAACTTGCATGTAAGCCCTCTTAAAGGGGACATTCATTTTTGAACGTTTGACCCCCATTGACTTGCATTGAGTTTGAGTTCGTATTCTTCAGCCGTTCGAATGTTCAAATACGAACCGAATACGGGGGTGTTCGGCTCATCACTATGCATGGGTACTAGTACGCATTTTTCTGAAAAACCAGAGCACGTTTGCCCTTAATTCCATAATGCCCTCATTTCTCCTTTCTCTCCCAGTCTTCTGACAGTGGCCATGTTAACTAAGGGCAGATTACCAGCTCTCCTTTCACTTCTTGAAATTCTGGCACATGTGACTAGGCAGGTGACTAGGACATGTGACTATGCACATAATCTCAGGGGAGGAAATGCCTTTCCCTGAGATCTAGTAAGATTATAGATGATATTTCCCAGCAATATTTTGCTAATGACAAGGCAATCCCAGTGTGCATTGCATAGGCAAATTGAAGTAATTTTTCCCTTTTCAAAGCATGATGTGAATGCTCTGCAAGTGTAAGTATTTCAAAATCACAGCATTTTACATCTGACATGTCTATGTTATTATTAATTATCATACATAGAGGGATTGGTAGAATTTAATTTTAAAGTGTAAAGGTCCGCTTTAACCTTGAAATATTGGAATGGCAGGGACTCTTCACCCATGCTGAATGCTCAGCATTGCAGAACTCATGACTCACTTCAGACTTTTTCCACACTTAAGCTTCACCTCATCCACCTATTATCAAAGATAACTCCATGCCAGGGAAGCTGCCCTATATGTATACAGGCGATACAACCTTGTAAAGGGTAAATGTCATCTCTTTGCATCTATTTACATTTGATACTCTTCTCTTTCTTAACTTTAAAATAAGAGTTCATTAATCACTTCCAGAAGCTCTGAGTTATTTCTAAAGATAGTGTACAGGACGCCAGGAATGGGTCCTGGATGGACGGTATATCCTTCCCTTGTTTAGGTGGTGGTCCCGTTAAGGTCACCTTGTATTCAGAGCCTCCATCCCTGACTACAGCCAGTTCTGGTAATGAAAGGGTTAACCCACCAGCCAGAGGGTGTGTTAAAAAGGAACAGGAAGCCAGTCAGTCTGTCTGTGTGGAGTGTTTAGAACAGGACACATGGCTATGTGTGTTAAGCTGTGGTATACAGTCTGCCGAGAAACTGCTGGGGCACCTGTGTCCATACTGGAACCCTCTGTGAGCAGGCTGGGACTCTAACCCTGAGGCTGGGACTCTAACCCTGAGGTGAGACTTAGTATACAGGCGCTGAGCGGAATCTTGTATTTGCTGAATATAAGCCATTTACTTTGACTGTTTGTGGAAAAGAATAAAAGTTTATTTTCTGATACGGCTGGCTACGGGTCATATTCGCCCTGAATATTAAAATAGATAGATAGATAGATAGATAGATAGATAGATAGATAGATAGATAGATAGATAGATATTAGAAAATCTATAAACATATTCAATATCCAATAAATATTCAGTTCATTCTGCCAGTTCGTATAGCAAATACATATATTATAAATGCAATATCTCATAGTATAAAAATAGATTAATTGGTGCCTGATTCAAGTAAGTTTTGACAACACCAATATGATATGATGATTGCATTTTTGTCTGCCAATATATTCTGCCATATAAACTATGTGCACACACACAAAAGTGAAATTAATTTATAATGCCATAATGAATAACGAAAAAAAAAAACAAATAAACCTGCAAACTCATTTTACCCTTTGGTGAATCAGGCTGAATGCAGCAGTTATTTTTGCTCTATCAAAAGCATCCACTTATATGTTTTACAATACCATCCTGTTTTATGTTCAGTATAATTTAATCCTTTTTACAGATTTTGCAACCATAAACATGCATAAACATTTTTACATTCAGACAATTAGCTTAAGAGCTAGTGTTATAAGCAGTATGTGTTAGCATGTTTCATAGGTTTTGTGATGTTCTCCATTAGGCTATAGTAGTATGTCCCATTATGCCTTCATAGATCTCATTTTGCATCTTAGAAGTTTTGTGAAGAGCTTTAGATGTGCTTTTTGGCTATTATAGGTGGTTTTCTGCATGCAATTTTATATCTTTCATTTAAAAAGCATAATAGTAGCA
>NW_017307130.1:394524-400307 GCF_000935625.1 Nanorana parkeri | reverse complement strand
AAAAATTATGATGTATGTTAGAAAAAAAAGTGCAGGTAAATTATATATAGGCAACCAGTAAAATACCTAATCCAGATTATCTGTTACTTATTTTTATGTATTTTGTAAGTTGTTACTTGGTTAACAAATTACACACTCAAAGTATTAAAAAATCTTGATAAATGAAAAAGACAGTAGCTCCAAACTACAACCTTAAAGTTAGCAACAAAGAAATATATTTACATAATTGATTAGATGATAATAATGAACTGACTCATCCACTTTTTCTTCAGTATTTTAGATAAGACTTTGGAATCTGATTTTACATTTCAGTTTTACAACCCCAGCAAATAGACAACTATAAAGTAATTAAATTAGTTGTAAATGTAAGACCCATGTAAATTGCTATGGTGGATAATGCTATAAATGTTATTTTCCAAAATAATTCCATGTAATTACATTAAAAAAGGGAATTTACATGAAAGATAATTTATACAAATTTGTCTAAATGTATGTGAATGTGTCAGTGATACTGAATAAGTGATGATAATGTTGTATCTATCTATCTATCTATCTATCTATCTATCTATCTATCTATCTATCTATCTATCTATCTATCTATGCTTTCAATTTCTCTTTATTAATTTTCAAGATTAAACATGACAAAATACAGATATTTTTTTCTTGATTCCCTATACACATCCACTCTAACATTATCCTTTACATTAGCATATAAACTATCAATATATTACATTCCCCACATCCCCTCCTATAAAGGGACCTACTCTCTCTCCATCCCCACCTAACAAACCCCCCCCCCCCCCCAAAAAAAAACATTGATTTCTATATTATTTTCTTTCTCCTCTTTCTAGATCTTTTCCCCTTCCTCTCTACACCCAGTGCCCAGTTGTTTCTATTTCTATCTGTCTACATCTAAAAATCTATCCAGATCTGATGGCATATATTCTTGAATCCAAAGTTGCCAGACCTTCTTAAATTTAAAGATTGCATCTTCCAATATCACTGTCATTTTCTCATTTATTAAATACCAGGACATTTTATTTTTAACCTGTTGAAACAAGGGGATGTCCGCCTTCCATGCTCTTGCCAATGTTTGTTTAGCAGCAGTAAAAACATAGGTTACTAGTCTAAATTGGTCTCTCGTACATCCTTCTAGATTTGAATTTAACAATGCTTCCCATGGATCTTTCCTTATCACCCTTTCCAATACTCTACCAAGAGTTTATATACTTCCGACCAAAACCCGAATTTTTGGGCACTTCCACCATATATGGTGCCATCGAGCCCTCTTCCCCACAACCCCCGAAAATAAAGTGAAGAAGTATCCTTTGAGAACTTAGCCTTAGTGGGGACCATATACCATCTAAGCATTAGCTTGTAGTTAGCCTCTACTGCCAAGGAATTTTCTTAACAGTGGGCTACAGCATCCCAAATCTGGCACCATTCTCTCTCTTGCATGCTCTTGCATGCTTTTAGATACTTTAATGGCCTAGCATGAAATCCCTCAGTCAAAGATTTATAAATAATCGAGAGACTACCTCTTCCAAGGAGGTCTCTCAGGCAGTTATTTTCAATATTTGTTCATTCAGATGGTAATTTTTATTTGTAGGTATCAAAATACTTCTGATTCAGGAAGTTTATACTTTGCTTGTATTTCATAGAAGTGTATGATCCCTGTTGGAAAAAAAATCATATATTTTTCTCAATCCCGCCCCTTCCCATTTTAAAAATCATACAGGTTTTTCATAGCCTGGGAGAAATTATGGATTGTTTAAAATTGTTGACAAAGGCATGTGTGAAGACATTAACCTTCCTGAGTATCTTACTTCTCGCCAAACTGTAAGTGAATGCTTAGGTATTGGATTTATAATCTGATTTAAGTTAATTGTAGATATCCATAAAAGGGTTTCTATTGCAATCATACTAATTTCCTCTGCTTCAATAGTTACCCACAGTGGAATGCTTTCTTTGTCAAAGTATGGAATAATCGAGCATATCTGGCTCGCATAATAATAACTCCTCAGGTGGGTAACCAACAATCCTCTTCTAGCTTGTGATCGGAACAGAACTTTTTTGAAACTTGAGCCTTCTGTCCTGCCCATATAAACTGGTTCAATATTGTTGAAGAGTTTTTAATACATGTAATGGAATCTTTATGGGTAATACTCTAAATATATACAATATTTTCAGAAGCGATGTCATCTTTATAGTGGCTATTCTACCTAACCATGATATTTGGCAGCGTTTCCACCAGTTGTTTGACTAGTTGTATTAAAGGTGCGATATTAGCCTGATATAGGGCTTTATAGTTAGGAGTAATTTTTACCCCCAAATAGCTAATATTATGAGGTTCCCAAGTGTATGAATATGCCTCCCTGAGCGTAGGTTGGAGCACCTTTGATAATACTATAGGTAGAATTTTAGATTTAGAAGTGTTTACTTGAATTCCTGAGAGTTTTCCAAATCTCAAGATACTTTTATCTAAGTTAGGTAACGAGATAAGGGGATTTGTTACACAAATAACAATATCATCGGCAAACAATTATATTTTATATTCATATCCCCTATCTCTAAACCCTTTATATTTGGGTCTTTCCTTATCACCATGGCCAAAAGCTTGATGGTAAGTGCAAATAACGGCGGGGTTAACGGGCATCCCTGGTGTGTCCCTCTCATTAGTTGGAACCGTGGGGACCTAACCCCTGCATACCTTATAAACGCCTTTGGATCTCGGTACAATTCCATGACCCATCTCATGAAGTTTGGACCAAATCCCCACATCCGTAGAATTTAGGTTAAATATGGCCGCAGAATGGTATTAAAGGCTTTGTGGATATCTAACAACAATATCAAGCTTGGAATTTGTCTGTGCCTGCCTATATGCATCAAGTGAAGCAATCTTCTTATCCGGTCTGTGGCCTGCCTTTTTGAGATAAAAATAACCTGATCTCTTTCTATTAAAGTACTTATCTCTTTATTCAGCTTTGTTGCTAACATTTTCGCTAACAACATTACATCCACATTTAGAAGGGTTATAGGTCTAAAATGCGACCAATTAGTATGTTTGGTATTAGGTTTTTTTATCATGATTACTGCAGCTGTTAAAGAGTTTGATCCTAAGTGATCTTGCTGTAATATTGTATTGAATAATTCTACTAGATATGGTTACATAGTTACATAGTTAGTCAGGTTGAAAAAAGACACATATCCATCGAGTCCAACCTATAGAGATATGACAAAAAAAAGAGAAGAAAACCTAAACAGAAAGCTATGACCACAGCTACCCCCTGTTGATCCAGAGGAAGGCAAAAAAAAAACTATAAAGCATGGTTTAATTTGCTCCAACAAGGGGAAAAAATTCCTTCCTGATCCCATAAGGCAATCGGATATTCCCTGGATCAACAATCTCTGATGCCTAATATACCTATAAGAACTCAATATCCAGTAATATTCTGTGCATTTAAGAATACATCCAGATGTTTTTTTAAACAATTAACTGAGCTTGTGGAACTGTGCTACGATTGTAACTGGATCACTTGTAAAGCCTGTTTTACTTATTTTTTATCTAATTGTCTTTAACTGGGGGCCACAACTTCATAATCAATTTGCTAATAATTTCTTTTTTTCTTATATAAGATGTACTTTTATATATCGGCCACCAAAACATATCGTTCGAAAATGGCACTTTTGGCAAAATGCCGAATGTGCCATTTTTCTGCTGATATAGCGGTGCATCAGTTCTTTCTCTCCTCCCCGCTGCGACACAGAGCAGCGGCCAGCAGGGAGGAGAGAAACTGTCACAGGCGGCCAAGAGCTGCTGGTGTAGAGCACTGTGAGCGGCCGGCGTCTCTCCTCCCACACCACTCAGCCTCCTGTTGCAGATCAGAGGAGAGCGGTGTGTGGGGTGAAGACAGCCAGCACTGTCACAGGAGGCAGGCCCTCGGTGGGGGAGAGGAGTCAGCTGTCAGATTGAGCTCTCCTCCCAGCACCGCTAGCTCAGCATGTGACAGCTGTCAGGAGGGTCAGGAGCGAGGTACAAACACTCAGCGATCCGTGATCGCTGAGTGTTTGTAAATAATTGAGGACATAATATGGTTACTATATCCTCAATTATGAATGCATGGGAAGTGATCTACATCACCTCCTGTTCATTCATGATTGTGGTTATAGTAAATATACTCTGTCCTCATGTTATAAATGAACAGGAACACTCTGTATAGATACTTTCTGTTCATTTATAACAAGGATACAGAAAAAGAGATTGTGTTCTTAATCTTTTTTTCTATTTTAAAAGGGAAATGTTGTTGAGACCCCTAATATTTCCCCGAAGACCCTAAAAGTAACGTAAAAAATAAAAATGTTTATTAAAAAAAATTTAATTTTTTTTAAATTATTAAAAATTAAATATTTGAAAAAAATTGAAAAAGTAAAAAAAAAAACATTTTCAGTTTCAGCCCGACATTTTTTTTCATTTTTGTTCTAAAATTTTAATTTTGGTGCACCTCAAGTTTATTTCCTTTCAAATAGTATTTATGTTTACTCCAGCAGAGAGATTTTTCAGCTTTATGTATAAAGCATAAGTTTAACTGCATCTGAACCTCTTCCAGAGTTTTCTTGGACTGGGCAGTAGGTTTTTCCTTATATTGTGCTAATACCAAAGCATATTTTTCCTCTAAGCTTGTTAGCATTTCCTGCTGCTGTTTCTTCCTTCTAATCATAAGTTGTATACACTTTCCCCGGATCACTGCCTTATGTGCATCCCAAAGCGTAAATGCTAGAGACACCGACTGACTGTTTAATTGAAAAAACTCTCCTAAGGCTGATTCTATTTGTTGTACCATCTTGGCATCGCTCAATAGAGAATCATTTCATGACCAGCTGCCTTGATTTAATCTAGGTATCAAGTTATCTACCTCCAGGCTGACTGCGCCATGATCAGACGATGGTATTGGTATTATATCAGACCTTCGGCATTGATTAATTGTCGTAATCGGGATAAATATATGATCTATCCTTTAAAGACTGTTATGAGGGTGTGACATAAATGTATAAAACTTGTTTAATAGGATTTACCTCCCTCCAGCTGTCTACTAATGTATGGGGACTAAGCAGATCTCTTAACTTTCGTGTTGATGAATCAAAAGGCTCTCCAATTTTAGACCCAGGACATATAACGCCCTTCTGGATCAGATAACTTAGACTGACAGATAAATGGTACTGTCCTCCCAAAACCTATTAAAATCCCCTTTGTTTTGTCGCAACATTTGCCTTGAATATTTGAGGGTACTTTGCAGAAAAATATCTGAGACAGGAATTTTTAGTAAAATGTGTTTCCTGGAAACAGACAATATCGTCCTGAAGAGACCAAAAAAATCGCAAGGCCTTATTCTTTTTATGTGGGGAATTGAACCCCTGTACATTTAAAGTAGAAAGGCTTAATTATTTTAAAATGTAAATAAATAGCTTTGCTTGGATAGGCTTTATCCATAAACCCCCTGGGACCTGGGGGAAAAAAAGAGGAGATCTGTGGGAAGTAGAGAGCACGACAGAAAAACAAAACAAAAACAATAGCATAGCATTCCTTCACTTTCCCATTCTTCCACAATCCATCGGTCCCCACCCGATGTACTTTTCCAACATGTTTTATATAGTTGGCCATCTAGGTGTCACAGTACCCCCTCCCCCCACATAAATCTACCATGGTTAAAGTATATGATACAAATTAATTAGTATTCCTGCAGGCCTTAACCCCCCCCCCCCCCCCCCCAAAAAAGGAAAAAAAA
>NW_017307130.1:359949-393853 GCF_000935625.1 Nanorana parkeri | reverse complement strand
AAGTATATGATACAAATTAATTAGTATTCCTGCAGGCCTTAACCCCCCCCCCTCCCCCCAAAAAAGGGAAATAACAAAGTATATTTAAAATATTCCGCCAATAATCCTATATAATCCTATGTGCAAAATGTCCCTATTTCTCAGTGGACTTGTAACACCCCTGCACTTACTGGTTGGTGAATCATAAAATCCTTTCAAACCTAAACCCCTCTATGTTCTAATTATTAAATACACATCCCTCTTTGCCCTCTGTGTGACCTTTATCTTAATATTCCCGCCTAATTCCTGGTAGTCTCTCCCCTGCACTCTTCAAATGAAGTCTTCAAAGCCTTGTACTTTAGTGTAGTTATCAATAACGTGTTAATGCAATAGCATATTCATTCTCGGTAAAGTGACAATAAAAAAAAAACTATCCAGACATTTTTACTAACTTTTGAACCTTAAAAAGTGCATTTATCCCCACACTTATTCCCTTTTCCCCCTTCAACCCAGTTCTGATATATTATTTCAAGTATTATTACCTTTCATCAATATACAACAGCACTCTCCCCACTGATGTGACTTACACCTCATTCCCATCATACGTGTCCAACAAAATAACCTTTAAAGCTTCAAGAAAAAAAAAATGTTTAAATAAGATGGCTGTAGGTCATGTAGATCAGGGTTGTTTGTTCTTCCTCTGTTTTCCATCTTCCCATTTTGTCCCTACAATCTTGAAAGAGTTCTTATTGCCCTGGGCCCTGACTCTGATGCAGGACTTTCCAGGGCGGTCTGTCTTTCCTTCAGAAATAATCTCCAATAATCCTAATGTTTTCAGCAACGACCTTGCTGCTTCACTGGTAGTTGGGGAATATTGCTTGCCATTATAAGTAAAGTAAAGCTTAAAAGGAAAGCCTCACCTATGTCTAATCTGACTGTTTTGTAGTATCATCACTATAGGTTTAAAGCGCCTCCTTTTCTGTGAAGTCAATATTGTTAAGTCCTCGAAAAACTGATAGTGATAGTCTTTATAGGTCAGTGCTTATTTTCTCCGAGCTTTTTTTTTCAAATTTTCTTTAGTTTGGTAATAGTGACATTTTACTAATATATCTCACGGGGGGTCCTCTGGTTTCTGGCTCTGCAAGGCCCTATAGGCTCTATCCAACTCAAATCTTTCTTTACGAAGATCTGGAGTAAGCTCTTGAAACATTTCTATAACAGTAGCATGGACATCTATTACTGATTCCGGGACACCTCTTGCTCTCAAGTTAGAGCTTCCTGCTCTGTTTTCTGCTTGATCTAGCTTATCATGTAGATCTGTAATATCTGTTAGTAGTATTTCAATTTCATCCTTGTTCCCCTCCAAAACCATTGTTACATCATCCATTTTATGTTCCAATAGTGATATTCTACTTCCCAATTCCTGCATCTCTTTGGTAAGTTGTTCTGTTATTTCTTTAGTTACTCAATATTGACCAAAATTTCTCTAGTAGTATTTGGGTACTATCTTGAGTTACCTCTTGTTTTGGGGTCTCTATCAGTATACTTTTTCCCAGATTGCTAGTGTCAGTCTTGGAACGGGGTGGTGTGGCAACCCCTCCCTTCATTTGTTGTGAGCTGTGGTTTTTTCTGCATTGTGTGACTCTTCTCCTTTTCCTTTTTATGGAAAAAGAGAATAACAGTAGTCCAAGATATATAGGCCTCTAATGTGCACCAATCAAGCTCCTTCCAGCAAAACAATGCAGACCTTCTCTTATTTTGCCTGTAAGAAACAATACACATCCTCAAAAAAAAAGTCACAGGGACTAATCCCACATTGATGCTTACATCAATTATTACAAGAGATCTTTCCGCTCTCATAATGGTTTGCCTCTGGCAGGCTTTTACTTAAAAATCCAGGCAGCCAAAATTCTAGATAGCCATTAGCACTAAAACAGTCACTTGCTGTTTCTGTTTGATCTCCTTCTGCTAATAGGAATCCAGCATATATGGGTTAAACAATAGAGGAGAACCCCGGCACTTTTACATATCCAGGCTCTTTTAAATTATCACATTGCTACAGGGGCTATAGTAATGTAATGACAGTTCATTGCTTATTGCTCCGGGTTACCCAGGTAACCAGGTTTCTCCTCTGGGATTACACCACTTGTTTTCAGCCCCTTCTGTTACTAGCTCTAGACGAAGCCAGCATGTCTCTACTAGGTCTGCCTCTCCAATTTTACAGAGCCTCTCCTGTATCTCTGAACCCGATCCTACCAACCACCTCACCTGCTTTCAGCATGCAACTTGGCACCAGGAGTTTAAGCTTTGCCCTCGATCCCTCACTCAGAATGCACCAGCGGGTCCCATCGTTCGGCAGGGCGTTCGCATGGGGGAGGCGGAGCCACGTCAGAATGTCACATCTTGCATCTGCTTCCGTACATGCGCCCCCAAGCCTATCTATCTATCTTCTTTCTACATATACAATACATACAGCATCAGTTATATGTTTATATTTATTATGAACTTACTGTTGGGGGGAGTTTACTTACATTTGTGCTTTTTCAGCTGGCCAAGCTTTACTATCCTTAAAGTGGCACTAAAATCAAGATTTAAAACTTAAAAATGCATTCAAGTATCTTAAAATGTAGCTTATCCTAAAAATCATCTCTGAATTGGTGCCAACACTGTCCTTCCTTCCGGAGGGTGGCTACTTTTGTTCTTCTGGTCCCTACCTGTGTTGTAAAGTAGCTACCACTCCAAAGTCATTCCCCTGGTGGATTACAATCTCACGTTTAGTTTACTAATTTGTATTGAAGTTATAATCTATCACAGGAGTAAGCTTGGAGCGGTGGATACTTTACAACACACACAGGGTACATGGGGAATGAAAGTAGCCACCCTCCAAAGGGTGAATGAATTCAGAGATGATTTGAGGATCTACAGCTGAGTGATACACAAATAAGATACATTTTTGTTAACAGGGTACTTGAATGCATTTTTAAGATTTAGCTCTTGAGTTTAGTGTCACTTTAAACTAGTTTACAGCAGTGGTTATAAAATGATTGCTTTCATAACAAACTGACATGTAATTTGGTTATATATCCCATCAAACAAATCTATACTAGTTGGTAGATGATAAAGAGGAATATAGGTACAAAATATATAAAAATAAAAATGAGTATAAATAATAACTGAAGCTCAACTTCAGGGAAAATGTGTTTTTTTCTAAAAAGAGTGAGAAATGAAAATAAGTACTGTTAACATCCATCTCTGTCCTTTTTTAGGAGATTTTGCTGTCAGATTTGTAAATGGTATCTTTTTTCTATGGTACTTGTTTTATGGAAATAAACAGCACCATATCCCGACAAAAAAAAAGAAAAAAAAAAGTCTGAAGTTGGCTTTAATAATAAGAGTAATTAATTATATCCATTGTAATGACCAGCAGGAAAAAGCTGGTTAGGCCTGGGGAAGGTGGACACACCTAGTGCTGACACTAGGCACACTGATGATATGATCAAGACCAGTAAATATAGTTAATAACATCTGAGCCAAGAGGGAGGTCCAGAAAGCTGGAGTCAAGAGACATAAAATAAGTGGCAGGCAGGTATGTGAAAGCTCCAGGAATGCCTGGTCTTCACAACAGTCTCTTATGGTGATAAATTATTTGAGTTGCTAGGTACTTGTTGAGGAAGAGAAAATGAGGCAGGACAAACACAGGGCTTTCTGCTAGCCTTTAATCAATTCCGCTACTTCTGCTGCACCTGTGTCATTTTCCTTTGTGCACTGTTCCAGATTTCAGTACAAGCATTTTATTGCTATGGTACCCCCACCATGGTATTCTAATTCAAGTGTCTTTGGTATAATCAAAAGGATAATCACATTATCATTAGTAGAACTATCAGTTTGTATTATGTTTAAGTGCATTTTAGGGGTCTATTCACAAAGCTGCCGAGGGCAGCCGAGTGAATGACCGATCAGAAGTGATTGAAAAAGCCACAGCACATTTGCAAAATGGAAAGCAAGACAAAATCGTGGTTTATTTTACAATAGTCTAGCTGTCATTAAAGATATCCTGAACATTCTTAGCAAATGGCACTAAATAATTATATCACTGTTCTTAGTGGCAATTGTACTCCCAATACAATAACATTCATATCTGCAAAGTAAAAGTCCAAAGTCTTCATAAATAGCATGGTAAAAAAATGATATATATATATATATATAACAGGAAAATTAACTTTAAAGTGACAGTTAATATTCTAAATGGAATGTCAGTTAATATATCAGTAAGCATTCTCGCATATATTTTATGTTGTTCATGTCTTCATTCTCTATTTTTTAGGGGAGACTTTAAAGGGAAAGCCTGAGGTGAGATTGTCACCATAGTACAACTGAATCTTCCCTCCTGTTCTTCTTTATCATTCTGCGGTATTGCAAAGAAAAGTTAGGGCTTCACTAAATGATTAGTACATGTAAAAATTTTAAATCACAATAAAGTTATTTATATTTTTCACCAGTTTTTTGATAAATATTTCCATATGTAAGTTCATGGAGAGACCCTCCGCACTCCTCACAGCAGTCCCGGCCAGATAAGAAAAAAAAAGTGGTGCTCGCAGTGATGACTAGTAAACTATTAAAATAATACAATGGAAACACATACAAAATAAACTGGTTATTTCAACAGCAACTATAGAAATAAAAATATACTGTATATGACATTTTTTAACCTCAGTTTTACCAAAACAGAATAACTGACAACTATACTGAACATTTAGACTTGTTATTGAAAATAATCCACTCCACAAGTATCAAACGTGATCTTCAGCTGTTGATCAGATTCTAAATCATTGATTTTAAAAAAAACTTGATTAATTGTTTAGGGATTTTCCAATTTGTCAGAAAATGTATGCAATGATGAGCACTCCTAACATTTGTAAGATAGCATGTTCACATTTTCTTAATAAGTAGATATTGTCATTCTGCTTGGCTTATATTGGACCTTTACTCACTGTGGGAGCCCATGCTCTGTACTATAACATTAGCTCCCTGTCCCTAACCCACAGACCAAGGGTAGGCAACCTTAGCACTTCAGTTATGGGGAAGCAACCAATCTGCCTCTTGTAGTCATCACAGCAGGAGTGCTGAGGTTACCTACCCCTGCCATAGACCTCCTATATTTGAAATATGAATATTCTTCATAATAAACATTATATAAATACCAACCGTCTAAAGCAGCAAGATAGTTGATGTGACTCTTCTTTACATTAACATACATTAAAGTATATAATATAGTAGTTATTTTATAGCTTAAAATATAAAATAAATTATTGCTGCAATAAGCCTCTGTTATACATGTATAGTTGTAGGTTAAAGACAGCAATTTTTGCTCAAAGACTCTTGTATATGAAATTACTTATGACATGAACATTTGTTCTTTTCATTTGATTTAATCTTATTTACCTTATGTTCTCTTTTTCAATTTCCTGTATACTTCTGTGACCTTTTCATAGCGATTATATCTGCATCAAGCAGATATTGTCAAGATGCTAGATATCTGGTGAAGACAACCAACTTTGCACTTTATTGTTCCTTTCATTGTTTATATTAAGTTGTGACACTGAAAAATAGGAATGGGTTATTAATATGCAGGAGAAAAACCACATAAATGCATCAAAACATGAGGAAGGAGTTATGGTTGAACCAATGCTTCATGAACCAATACTTCAATAGTTTGTTTGTTTTTTTCCCACCAAATGATTTCCGTAGTTTCAAAGATAGAAATGGATCTATTATTGACCGACAGACAGATAGATAGATAGATAGATAGATAGATAGATAGATAGATAGATAGATAGATAGATAGTCGAGCATTTCTTATGAACTGTCTAAGGCAAAGAAATAAAAAGTCAACCATGAATCCAGGTACTTAGGGGCCCAGTTATAAATAATTGGTATTGAAAAGCATTTTTTGATGGGTATTTTCACTTGCATTTTTCTTTTGACTCCTGTTTTTCACCTGAATAATAATAAACTTATTACAAACAAAAGAACATTAACTAAATGAAAAATGTCCTACTTTTCTTTAACCCCAAAAATCTATAAATAGCTTAAAAGGTAAAAGCGAAAAGAGCAACAAAAATATTAATTTATCATAGCTCATCCACCCATAATCCTGATAGTTCCAGTGCACTGAAAGAAATAGAACTAGGAAAAGCAAAGTCTACACACATTGCCAATGCTAACAGATGAGTAAATGATGTCATGATTTTCATTTATAATTTTTTACAAATGCTGCCCTAATAGAACTGGGGAAGGAGATATTAACAATGGCAAA
The DNA here is from genome assembly GCF_000935625.1 of Nanorana parkeri. Classification (NCBI taxonomy): domain Eukaryota; kingdom Metazoa; phylum Chordata; class Amphibia; order Anura; family Dicroglossidae; genus Nanorana; species Nanorana parkeri. Next base: position 387,558 of record NW_017307130.1, on the reverse strand, counting down.
AAAAGAGCTTTGTTAGTTGATGTATTTATTATTTAATCCCTTATTTACTGGAAATTTGTAAGCAAAGACATGGAGGCAATGCAAATATATTGCAAGGGCATGTCAAACATTATTTGCACCATTATTTTAAAAGAAAACAATTCTCATTAACACCTAGCATGTTAAAAGGCTAAAGCATGGCATATTCATTAGTGCTTATTTTACTGGTTTATCTGAAAGATGCTAATAAAACAAATGAAGCAAATAAACAGTCAAACAATATCAGCATTGTAAAATAGCATGCTAGTTGTAGGCAAGGCTGCACCTTATTTTTTTTCCAATTGCCTGTATACTTCTGTGACCTTTTTATGGTGATTATATCTGCATCAAGCAGATATTGTCAAGATACTAGATATATGGTGAAGACAACCAACTATGAATTTTATTGTTCCTTTCATTGTTTACATTAGTTGTGACACGGAAGAATAGCAATGGGTTATTAATATGTAGGAGGAAACCAACATTAATGCATAAAAATATGATAGAAGTGAGGGTTGAGCCAATTCTTCATGTGAATATTTATTTTTTTTTCACTGAAAGATTTCCGTGGTTTGAAAGATAGAAATGGATTTATGATAGATAGATAGATAGATAGATAGATAGATAGATAGATGAGCATTTCTTATGAACCATGTCTTAGGCAGAGAAATAAAAAGTCAACCATAGATTCAGGTGCTTAGGGGCCTAGTTATAAATAAGTAGTATTAAAAAGCATATTTTGTAATGGTTAGTTTCATTTGGGTTTTCCTTTTGACTCCTGAATAATAATCAACCTATGGCAAACAAAAGATCATCAACTAAATGAAAAATTGTTAAACAATAAAACGGGGAAGGGAAGGTATATGCACAATATCTCCAATATGATCAATGTGAATGGGGGTCCCCTAACTATTAGAAGTTTAAAAAAGGAGTTTTCCCCATAAAGGGGATCCCACCATCCTTTACACAATCTACATAACAACTAAGTGATGAAAAAGTATAAATGTATTTATTCGGTAGAGGATAAAATGTATATATTTAGACTTTACATACATAGAATATCAAAAAATGTATTAATCAGACAAACAGATACATGTGTATACAAGACAGACAAGTAACTATATATACATAAATTGATGACTGCATACCGCCTATGGACTGGTAAGTGAATGAGTGGGTTAATGAAAAAATTATTTGTCAATTAGGAGACATGCCGTTTGAAAAGCCAGGTGTGTTTATATATTTTTAAAGGACAAAAAGCTATCCATGAGGTAAATTCCAATAAGTGCAGGATTTCCCGATAATTGCCCTGGTTTGAAACTAAAGGGCACAGATGATATCGGAATGATAGCCACTAAGGAAGCGTATAATATGGACACAGCACCCACGGGGACCTTCGAAGTGGGATAACACAGTCAATGTGAATGTATAAAAAGGAAAAGAAAAAAGAATTTGGTTATATATATAACTCACAGTCCCGGGATATCTTCGTTTCGATGTTTCCAGAATAAATCTCAGAGAAAAGATGGTACGTTGAAACTTGAGTTTTGATGACTGGGTTGAAGAGGAACACAGGTATCAGGAGGTGTAAGTGCTACCTCGGCTGGATACGATGGATGTAGCAAATCGTTGCCTTAACTAGATAGCTGTGTTCAATTAGCCGGATAGGTTTCTCCTCGATTTTAATCCACTTGATCATATAGGAAGAGGAGAGATTTTATCCTGTAAATGAGCCGAAGGATCCTCCAAGGATGTTTGTACGGTGTTCTGAGAGAAGAAGAGTTGATGGTAGTTTCACCTCGCCTCGACCAATCTCTATCCGTGTGTACGTGTACCGGAGAGTCTGGTTGGTGAGGTTCAACTGTTGTTTGTTATCCATGAATTCCCCATGGGAGAGTTGATAAACTCTAAGCCGGTTCCGAAGGGTCTTATTGCAAAGTAATCAAAGGCTTTGGAAATGCAGACATGTCTCAGGCGGAGCAGTCACAAAAGGAAGAGAGAGCCTGAGCTAAACACCCGTGACGCGTTTCGCCCCTCCCACAAACGGGGCTTCCTCAGACAGGTGTTGCTCAGTTTAGATTCTGTGGTCTCTTATAGATGACATGGTGATTGATGTTTATTCGTAACACCTGTAATTCCATTCAGATGCACCATATTTTTGAAAAGTATGTGTATGTGTTTAACATTTCAAATATATTAAGAGACGGTATAGGTTTACTAAACAGCATATAAATATCAATGTATACAAAAACAACATATAACCTTTGAAGACCATTCACATTAAAAGAGTAGAATATGGTTTTACAGTGTTTCAATATTAGTTTTACTTAGACATGTGTAATATGCACATAGGCTGATATCTTCATACTAGTTACACTTTCAAATCCAGTTTATTTGGAGAGGGTGGCAGGGAGGACTTCCAACTATATGGAATATTATATGCAATCCATACCGATTATCCACAAGGCTGTTTTTTGACTAGGTTCTTTAATTCATAAAACTTGTCTTCGTTTGGCCATTATGGTATGCTGGTATTGTTTTCAAGGGTATATACAAAAAATGTTTTTATTTTTTATGTCAGTCCTCCCTGACACCACTTACCACTGGAAAGAAAGTATACTTTATGTTTAATGTGCATATTAAATAACAATATTACTCAATGTTGCAAATATCAATGCGAATATAACCAATTCCATCCCAAAAATTTATGAAAGTGGAATATAATACACAGTGAAGAACAAACTTCAGTGCTGGGGCGGGACCCCAAAAGGAAAAGAGAGAGGAGCCGAGGACGGAGAGAGGTACAGCTACAAAAAGCAACTGAAGTTAATTGAGTCATTTAGTCCCGGTTTTTCATGAGATCTAGTGGAGTGAATACATCTACATTCTCTTTGGAGTAGGGATTTATCCCAATTACCACCTCTATTGGGCATGTGAACTCTGTCTACCACAAAAAACTTTAATCCCTGGGTTTTACCCCCATGTGTATGCACCATATGTCTGGCAATTGGGGATCTCAAATCATGTGCCCCAATGTCAGAAATGTGGTCTGAGATTCTGTTCTTCAACATTCTCTTAGTTTTGCCTATATAGAACATATCACAGGTGCATCTTAGAAGGTATATAACCCCTTTAGTTTCGCAATTGGCGAAATGTTTACATTTCACTCTCTGCCCGTTTGGGGTAATAATTTCAGTTCCCGTTTCAATAAATACACAGAACCTACATTTTTGACATTGGTAGGTACCTGGGTATTTACAGCAGTACTGTTTTTTATTTTGAACAAACTCACTAGAGACTAATTTGTCTTTCAAGGAAGGGCATTTTTTGTAGATTATAGTTGGTTTGGTCTTAATAAATTTAGAAATTCTTGAGTCCTTCGTCAGACAATGCCAGTGCTTCATTAATATATCTTTAATTAATTGATGTTGGTTGTTAAACGTAAATATTAGTCTGGGTGTATCATTAAATGTAGTGTTTTTTCCTTTTTCTATTTTATTTTTATTTTTATGAACCCAGGTAGATCTATAATTGGCCTTTGTTTTATTATAAGCCCTTTGTAGAATTTTGTCAGAGTAACCCCTCTGTTGTAACCTGTATCTTAGATTTTTAGCCTAAATTCAAAGTCTTTATCTAGGGTGCAATTGCGTCTTATTCTTAAATACTGTCCATATGGGATACTATTTTTTAAGGATTGTGGGTGAGCGCTGCTTGCTTCTAATACGGAGTTCCCAGCAGTCTTCTTTCTATATAGTTTAGTGTACAAAGTATTAGTTTTGCTTTTGCAGATGGAAATATCTAGAAACGGTAACTCAAATTCATCCATAGTTAGGGTGAATCTTAGATTGGAAAGGGAAAACACAAACAGGGGCGGACTGACAACACATGGGGCCCCCGGGCAATACAAGATTATGGGGCCCCCTTGTGATCCACCCATATACAGGTCCCTCCCACATGCCCCACCTGCATAGACATCCTTGTGTCACAGAAATTTTTTCTCCACATTATTTTTCAAATAGTGGGCCAATTCACTAAGAGATGAATTGCCGGGGAACTGGTGGGAGAATTTCAAAATCTAGACCAATATATGCAATTTGAAAGTGAGCTAAATGGCAGAATGCATGGCAGACCTCAGACCGGAACCAATACATGGCAGATTGGGCAGTTAGAATGACACATACCCAGCGACATCTCTGGGATCAGCCATCACACACAGTCTGATCCCTGTGGGATGTCATCCACACACACGCGTTAATGGGCAGCTCCTTCCATGCCAGCACACATGCTCTCCTTTAGCAGGTGGGTGCAGCTGTGTTAAAGCGGCAACAGTAGTGTCTGTTGGACCTGGGAGGCGGGGGACACTGCCACTTTAACACAGCCGCATCTACTAGTTTGGCTGCGGCTCAGCCGAAAACAGCAAAGAGATGGCGCACACAGCTGCCTTTCCTTTAGTGGCGACTCTAGGAACAATATATGGGGGGGAGCACATAAGATACTACAGTCAAATCTGGGGGGGGCACTAATAATTTTAATTGCATGTTGCAACCGCTGGGAGCAGAGAGCTGATTTAATTGTGGATGGCATCTGTGCCCCTCGGTTGTTACATGTAGTCCAACGCTGACCACAATCCTGAATACCGCAACCGTCGGGCACCGATGCCATCCACAATGAAATCAGCTATCGGCGCACGGTAGGTGAGGAATACAGCATGGGCTTACTGGCAACTTTTAGCAAAGGGGCAAGTACAACCCAGAGGCCCATGGTGCAGCAACTTGGCCCCCCTCCCGCTCTGCCTCTTCCCCTGCCTGCCACTTTTGCCATCCAAGTAACGGTAGTGTGAACGGTCAGGTGATGTAAGGACTCCTAGTAAGTCCATGAAAGGGGTGACTGGCTGGGGGATGGTGCTCTCCTCCCACTAGGCTCCCTACCTGGTTCTAGCCTTACTCCGCTCCATGTCCACTACTTAGGCACTCTCACCAACTGTAGTCCGCCCCTGGCTGTTCATGCTTCTGGGCAGTGAGCTGTGGGAGGTTAGTGGGAGGGGCCGGACAGTGTCAAAGTCAGTGTTCTATAATTGGGGGGGGGGGGGGCAGGCTTACCTGAGTAGTCTTCCAGCAACTTGCTTCTGAGATCGGGTCTGTCGGCAGCTGTCATCCCCCCACGCCTACTCCTCCTTACTTCTTCTTCTCCCCGCGCCGATCGTAGATGTGGGCGGGCAGTGAGCGTTAGGCAGGGAGGAGGTGCGGCGTATGGAGCGTGGATGCGGGCGGGTCTGGCAGCAGCGAGCGTGAGACAGGGAGAAGGTGCAGCGTGTGGATGCGGGCGGGCAGGCCTGGCAACGGCAAGCGAGCGTGTGCACACAGGAGCACTTGCTGATATTTGTATAACACTATTTTGGTTGTTTATACATTTTATATTTTTATTGGTTTTACACATTCAGTAAAAATTTTATTGTTATTTTATTCAGTTAGTTTTTATCTTCACATTTTAATTAGAAGCACTGTGTTCAAGCAGTTATAGTTTCCATGTATGCCAGGGAATCAATACACACAGCACACCTGAAATGTAGGTTTATACTACTCGTTTATATAATATGCACAGGTCAACTCCTCTCTTAAGACCAGCCCTTGCAGAGAAGTTAAGTTGAGTCTACAAAAGACTGTAGCAGACTACAGGATACTGTTCAGATACACATAGGAAAAGAGTCCTTCGCTTTGTAGCCTTGTGAGATCAAATCAATGATAATCAAGAGGCTGAATGCTCCACCATTTTCATCGAGACACAGATCATAGTCCAGAGAAAGATATCATTGTCGTCATCATGACAGGAGGCCTAGTTCCAAATCACCTTTATGTCACAAATGCTCACCTTCTCTGTCATATTCATGCTATCACTATAATCATTACCATTTGGGAGAATGTTAGTCCTGTCCAAAAATGTCCTTCCTCGGAAATTTGTTTTTTAATATTTCCTTAAAGCAACAACAGACAAGGAAGCAGATAATCAGAGTGTAGCCTGTCTATTAAGGCACATATTGCAAGAACCTCTAAAAGATTTTTCTAAGCCTGATCAGGCTCAAAGATCATCACAGTCTCATCCTCTCAGGCCGCAAGCACAAACTGCTAGGAGCATGTACACAAATATATTCAGGATGATTCAGGGTCAGACAACTCAAGTGAGCATTTCTCTTACAAGCAAGGAGCTGGGGGTTTTGATCTTTCCCTGGTCCAACCATTCATTGGATCAATCAGATCTGAGAGAGAAGTTTATAGAAAGAAAAAGCAGAAGGACCTCAAAAGAAGAAGACGTTCTTCAAACTTAAATGCGGTAAAGTATATCATCATGGAGGAATGGAGCAGAGTAGATAAGAAGTCCTCCCTGAATAATCACTTTGCCTAACTATCCTATCAAAACGGAGGGAGTTAAAAATCCAAGCACACCACCCCTCATTGATGCAGCCTTAATGAGACTGGCAAGTCATATTATACATAATATGATTTAAGGATATCCTGGATAGGAGTAATGATGTGGATCTCAATGTATCTGTTGGCTGGAGGTGCTTGCAAAACCAGTAGTGGCACTTTACTCTATTTTGAGATCCCAGAAATAGTGGGTCGAAAGGTTTGAGGAGTCTGTCTCCAATAATTTCAGTAAGTCTGAGATAATTATACATTTCAAAAGCTGAGACTGACATTTATGGCAGAAGTATCCATGGATATAATCAGATCAGCTGCAAGAATTATGCTTGCTTTAGTAACTGCCAAGAGAACCCCGTGGCTAGGGTCATGGGTGGTGAACCCGACCTGCAAGGAAGGCTGGTGCAGAATCTCATTTAAGGGACAGTCAGTTTGTGGGAACAAGTTTGATACTGCCATATTGAAAAGCAACTGGGGGAAAGTCAAGCTTTATCACCCAAGATAATAATCTATTGAAAGAGAAAAAAAGACTACATTTTAAGCACCCTCCACAAGATAGAAGAAAAGAAGCTTGCGCCTACAGGCTGGGGAAATAATTCAAGACATCCTGAAAGAACTCTAAGGCCTCCTTTGAAAAGACCTCAAAAGCTTCTGCTTCAGCTGACTCCCAGAAGTTCCTTTGAAGGCACAGCAATCGAAATCTGCCATGTAGGACCTAGTTTGTCAAAGTTTTGGCAGACTTGGGCAGTCAAAATAGGGGATTAATGGGTTCCTTCCAATATCTTGGTCCTCGCTAAGGCTCTCGGCTTCAGCCTCCACAATCAAACCTACTTTTTCAGAGTCTAATCAATCCCTGATGACCAGTTCATCTTTCTGAGGGCATAGATAGTGAAGGGTGAAGGCGAGTTTCAATGGGTTGTTGCTCAAATGTTGGTGACACCCTAATGATCTGTAGTGGGTTGATTTGCCAAAAGCAAAAATTATGTTTACTTTACAAGGGAACTTGAAATTTGCAGGGGAAGTTTCTCCTTAGTTTAGTGAATGAGATGAAGACCTGTTGACTTACATCATCCAATCATGAGCAAGCAAAAATACAGTTGTTATTTAATATTCCTTGCACAGGATTGGGCATTCTTTGAAATTTTGCCACAGTTATGAAACTAAATGAAACTTCGTTTGCAAAGTACTAATTCCCTTGCAAAGCTAACAGGCTATTTGCTTTTAGCAAATCAACCTCAAGTAAATAAATATTGTACATAAAATAAGATCTGGCAAAAATTCCAAAAGCATGTTTTGCAAACAGGCTTCCCACAAATTAGCAATGTGCTAGACTTCCTTCATAAGTACCTGGGCCTAGGCCTAATCAAAAGTTGCTTGAATCTCCAAATATCAGCATTATCAGCCTTTACAAAAACTCTATGGGCATCACATGAACTGGTAATACAATTCTCCAGAGATCTTTCTTAAAGGGTATCTATGCCCAAAAACTAAAAATGTATTTTTAAATTTCCATAAGTTTTATTCCACTCCTAACAACTATATTGAGTAAGGAGTTTGTAAAATTTCATTGTTGAAGATGCTTATAGGATGAACTTAATCAATGCAGTAACATATTTTCACTATAAAATTCCTGAACTGACTTTAATTGTAGGGGCCGTGCATTCATTAACTCTTAGTATTTTTAGCCCGGTAATTATGTATTTCCTTGTGTCACGACTCTCGCAAAGCTTGCTATCCAAACTATAACCCAACTCTTTCCCCCCATCTCTCAAAGTAAGCACATGAAACACCTACAATGCAAAATCATCATTGCTTGCGTAATAGGATACGTAGTCTTTAGAATTTGAGATTGCATCACATCAGCTTCATGCAGCTTAGGGACACTGTGCTACAGCCTGGCTTCCTGACCATCAGGGAATTTATTTGGCATGCAGAATGCTTGTAAACCTGGCTCTTTGTGTCACCAATGCCATTTATTTACCAGGCGGGCTGGTATGAATTTTCCCTGGTGCCTACTATATTTTATCTCCTCTCACTCAGGGGCAGCTACAGCTGTGAGGAGAGGAGGTATGTGTGATAGTCACAATAAACAATTGTGTTAAAAATAGAAGAAAGTATAAAGTTAAAAATCAATCAGTTAAAAAAACTAAATTATTAAGTTATATTAAGTTAGCTAGTTAGTTATAAAGGTAATTAGTCAGTCAATTTGTTTACATGATAGAGTTTTAATTGAGGTAGATTGATTAGTTAATTCCTGCTAGGTTAATTATTAATTTTTGGGGTATTGTTTTAATGATTGATGAATTGCAATCATTAAACAGAAAACAGTATAGAAAAATTCCTAATATTAAGAAATCTAAAACACTTGTTTATCGATCATACAGCACTGACACATGTATCAAAAATTCACACTATCACATATTTAGGGTACCTATAATAAAGATAGAGAGGAGAAAATGATTTAGTAAAAATATTTTAAATAGTATGAATTATTCCAAATACCCTATGCATTAAACAAACTGCATTTTGTTTGCATGTTTGTCAATTTCTCTGCATATTAATAACCATATGGCCTTGGCTAGCTAGGCTACATTAAATTTAAACCTGTAAGGAAAGTCCAATGCATTCCAGAAGACCAGTGCAGGTTCCAGAATGTGCACATGCTATTGCGGATAGAACTGCAGGCAAACACACATAACACTGCACGTCTGCAAAGAATATTGCACCTCGGCCTGCCTACTGGACTCTGAATTCTGTCTTCTGCCCTGTACATCTCTAACCAGCTGTTACAAAACTTAGTTTGTGACCCCAATTTTGCCTCTGGTTCGTGATTTGGTACTCTACTGCTCAGCTGTTACCGACCTCGGTGTGTGACTCCAACTCTGCTCCTGGTTCCTGACTTGGCTTGTCTTCTGGCTATGCTCCTGTCACCTACTCTGGTACCACCAGTATTCTGGTGTTGGGTCCTGATCCTGCAGCCTACAGTTATCTGATTCAGGCACCTGACCTCCATGCAGATCCAGTGCAGGCAGGAACACCGGCAGTCATTCTGGGGTTGTGGGGTGAGAGGTGCAGGAGATGCCCCCTCATCAGCTCGGTCTCAACCATGGTACATAAGAAAAACCTACAAATGACTGTTACATTACTTACCTTAAATGTCAAATTACTTAATTCCCAAGCAAGTGACATATCCGCAGAACAGACCAACTAATTAATGTTACTAAGAGACAAAACAAACCCCGTATGTTGCTTTATTTCAACATCTGGAAGGAGTTTGACTCTATCTCCTGGTCATACCCAGGGGTGGACTGACAACACATGGGGCCCCCGGGCAATTTGAGATTATGGGGCCCCCTTGTGCTCCACCCATATTCAAGCCCCACCCACATATACATTCTTGTGTTACAAAAATAATTTTTACACACCGTTTTTAAAATAGCAGGTCTATTCACTAAAAAGTGAACTGCAGGGGAATTGGTAGGAGTCGTTCAAAATCTAGACCAATATAGTTGATTTGCAAAGGGAGCTAAATGGCAAAGTTTTTCGAGTTCAGCTAATTTGATTAGATTCTGAAGTTCTGCCAATTATCCTTAAGGCCCATGATTAGAACCAATGCAAGGCAGACCTCAGACCAGAACCAAAGCACGGCAGACTTCAGACCAGAGCCAATACATGGCAGACCTCAGACCAGAACAATACAAGGCAGACCTCAGACCAGAACCAATACACTGTAGACCTCAGACCAGAAACAATACACAGCAGACCTCAGACCAGAACCAATATACGGCAGACCTCAGACCAGAACTAGTGCACAGAAGACCTCAGACCAGCACCAATGCATGGCAGACCTCAGACCAGAACCAATGCATGGACCAGAACCATTCCAAGGCAGGCCACAGACCAGAACCAATGCAAGGCAGACTGCAGACCAGAACCAATGCAGGTCAGAACTCAAACCATCACCAATGCTCAGCAGACTGCAAACCAGATTCAGTGCATGGCAGACTGCAGATTAGGCAGTTAGAATGACAAATACACAACATTTCCAGGATCAGCCATCACACACAGACACACACACTGATCCCTGTGGAATGTCACCTGCACACACGTTAATCGGCAGCTCCTTCCATGCCAAAACATGGGCGAGCGCTCAACTTCAGCAGGTCCAGTGGGTGGGTGTAGTAGGCTGCCCTGCAGGAGGCCAGGTCCCTGAAGTACCAGTGTGATGGCTGCCGTTCCACCATCTCTTCTCACCTGGATCCGGGAGAGCTGAGCAGGCCAAAGGCCAGAGCCGAATGAGGGAGCTGGAGCCAATGGTCAAGTAGCTCCATCAGGGCTGGCGTAGGTTGCAGCCTGAGGGTGCAGGGGGGGGCTGCAGGCAGAAAAATGTACATTCGCCTGTGTTGGCAAAAATGTGAATGTGTGTCATGCATGGTTCGATGGATTATTCACAGCGCTACTTTCACTTGCCCTACATCTTTGGGCACAGTTGTCAGCCTAAAGCTGTCACTGAGAGCTGTCACTGTGTCCCCCCCATGTATATATGTAGTGTTGTGATGTGTCACCTGCACTCCTTACAGAGATTGGACCATAATTAATGATTGTGGCGCTTTTAGTTATTGCTCGGTTGGTGCCATGTGTTCCACAATCGTACAAGATGGAGATCACCAGCACTCATTTGTCATATGACATGCGTTAAAACACCTAGAACCTAGAATAGGAATATTATAGGATGCACTATTTTATTCTCAATTCTATCAGATGTATTATGTGTTCACCGAACAGGTTTGGAACACGAACAACTTTGGATACTGGCCATTAAGTTATTCAAGCATACTATCCACGTAGTTTTGACAGAATATAGGTCGGCCTCTCCCATATCTGGTATTGGACGTTCTGCTCCTCTACTTATGGCCCCAAGGTCCCGGATGCAACCAAGGACGAAGTGATTGGGTCGGTGGATGTTTATCTCCGTCCCCGCTCAGTCTAGGAACCTTTTCCCCGTGCTTAATGGTGGTGGGGTCTCTTTTCTGTTGGTGTGACCGACAATGTTTTACTCATATTGTATAGAAGTTCTTTACAGTCATGCCGTACTGCCCAAAACTAATTTCATGTACAATTTTTATTGCTAGATTACTCCATGATTCCCTGAGGAAGCAATATGCGAAACGCGTTGGGTCTGGATAGAATTATCTCCTTTTCGCTAATAGATGTGGTACCAAATGATTGTCACTGGAATCATGGGGCAGTGATATGTTTTATGGCATTATTGCTCCTGACAATAAGAATGTAGCTATTGCCTAATTCAATTGTTATATATGTGGTTTTATACTATTTAATCAGTGTACAATAAACGTCATACTTTTTGTATACCAATGCATCAATGCAGTGAATGTATACCTCTCTTCAAACCCCTGTTTTCCATTTGTTGCAATTGTTTATGATTTAAGGGGGAGAGGTTACATCAGGAGACCGCGGTGGTAGCAATTCACGGGTGTGTTTATGTGTTAAAACACGCATGATGCATACACCCCTATAGGCATTTTACATACAACACATAGCGTGGATGTATGCATAGCAAGGCAATTGGACAGGTAGTCTGCTTTTCTTGTATGCATGCTAAATGGCCATGCTAAAGAATGATATGATGGATTGGACATAATTTGTTATATTTTATCATGATATGACCTCTGTGGTCTTTATATCCGGCTTTGTATACAGTCATGTACCTTGTTCTGCCTTTATATACCATAGTTTTGCCGTAATCTTCTCCTCTGCTGTTTGTTTATATCTCTCCTTGACATTTGATGCCCTTTACCCGCTCGGTCCATCCTCCCCTCTCCTTCTTCACCCCCTTCTTTCCTTTTAGTTCTTCTGCTGCTGCCTGGCTTATCTAAGTTGATTTATTTATTGTTCCTTGTACAAGGAGCCGTCTCCCCCCTTCTCCTGTGTGCTGATGTGTTCAGCATTCCAGGCTGACAGGACAGATCCAGGACCTGCTGTGTTCAGCTTGCCGGACAGTCCAAGGGCTGAACGAGGGAGCCACAGACAATCAGCCCAGCCGCCACTGTCCTACTTTGTTAAAGTGGTGACGTCACGTTTCTGGTTTGCCCGGGGGCAGGAAACAAATTCTGCATGCAGGTTGGAAGTAAGCAAAAGAACACAGGGGTCGGTGATGGGCCCCCTGCTGGCCGCGGGTCCTCTGGCAATGACCGAGTGACCGAATGGTCAGTCCGCCCCTGGTCATCCCTGTTCCAGACACCACAAAGGTGGGGCTCTGGCCCACATTTCCTAACCTGGGTGATCTCTGTACTCCCCTCCTAGAGCATATCGTAAAATAAACAGGATTTAAATTTGCCTGCTTTGCAATATACCGAGGGACTAGACAGGGATGCCTGCTGTCACCCATATTGTTTCCATTGGCCATAGAGCCATTGGCACTCCCTATCACTGAAAACCCTAATATTATGAGCATCAACATTACTGACTATCCCCTGTTAGCTTACTTCAGAACTTTTTGACTACCAATAGGAATTGACCAAGCTTTCTTACTTGGCCATCTTCTTGACAGGTTTTAACCCTATACTTTATGCAGTTAGCTATCCACCCTTTTGCATATGCTTCAGGAACTATTGTATACATGGAAAACCTACCAACTTTCATGGCTACTTCCGGGCACTGTCAATACAAGTCCCTCCTCATGATTAAAAACGAAAGGGGGCTTGGGAATCCCCAGTATTAGTAAATATTTGCAGGCTTGAGAAATATCCCAATTAGCCAAACAGCATGCAACTATGAAAGTTCTGTTGTCAGTGGGTTTGGAAGCAGTCGACTGGTGCCTTGGCCATACATAACCTACTCTGAATACATCCCAAAGACACATCATATATATATGCAATACAATTACTCTACATTTCCTCAATGTAAGGGATGGAACAAAATATTCAGGTGGTTTATGTGGTCTACACAAATTAGACTCAATGGACTAATAGCATTCCAGACTGTGAGAATGATACAGCTATCGGGTACTGAAATATTCAGGTATCTGCAGGTCAAACATTAACTACAAACAGTCATTCCATATCCACTGCTGCAACAACCCTTTACTGCCTTTAAATGGCAATGCCCATTCACTTGGCCTTATATCAGGGGTAGCAAACCTCCGGCCCTCCAGCTGTGGTGAAACTACAAATTATTATTATTATACAGGATTTATATAGCGCCAATAGTTTGTGCAGCGCTTTACAATATAAGGAAGACATTACAATCACAATACAATTCAAGACAAGATGGTAAGGAGGGCCCTGCCTGTGAGGGCTTACAATCTAAAAATCCCATGATGCATCTCTCTTCGGGAGTCATGTTTGTGGCTGTGAGAATCTTGCAATGCCTCATGGGATTTGTAGTTCCACCACAGCTGGAGGGCCGCAGGCTTGCTACCCTGCCTTATATGTATGTTATACACAGCACTATTAGACAATGTTTGAACATTGCATTCGCTTACCAACAAAAGGGGAATCAAACGTAAGCTTGCATTTAGACAAGGAAGAATGGTTCCAAATCTGGTCTTCAGCAAAAATTTGCTCTCAGAACACCTTACACATTGGTACAAAGTCCTAAGCTGCCATGCCAGTTTTATACCTAATTACCAATCTGCTTGATTCCCAGGCTGCATGTAAGATGGGACTTTCCTCCATATATAGTGGACATGCCCTATAGCATGGAAATTCTGAGACAGAGTATACTGCATAGCGTTTGCACTCTACTGCTACTACATAGGAAAAGACCCTTGTGTAAATCTTAAACCAACAAATATCAATAAATACACATTCAAGTTTCTTAATAGCCTGTTTACAGCTAAACAAACCATTGCAAGATCATGGAAACTCATACCCAAAAAGTTCAGAAGTAAAGACAAGAATGACCAGAACCATAGTCTTAAAAAAACAGGTAAATTAGCAGAAAAAAATGGGCCTATATAAAAAAAATCCAGACATCTAGGGCAGAGTTTTCCTCCACTCAAAATTTTAGTAAAAGACATCTAACACTCTAAATTTCTCATAGGCCTGTCCTTTCCTTTCTGACCTGTCCTTTCTGTTGGATCCCCTCCCCTACCTCTTTCATAAAGAAAAAAGCACAAGTTCCTGTAACCTGTTAAAAGTGTTAGCCAGAGTTAGGCTTTCATCTGTTTGTATCTTACTTTAAATCCATTGAAAACTACAGTGGACAATATCCTGTTCACATGGAGACATTGCTGCTTTGTGATATCACTGCAGAACAGTGTTTCCACCCTATTACAGGAAGTGGAAAAATAACAGATCTACAGGCAAGATCAACAGGTAATACAATTATGTTACAGGGGCACAGGGTGGAAAAGAAAAGATGTTAATGTTAGGGTTAGATTGCATCTTATGTATTTTTTTTATTTTGCTCATAGTTAAACTTTGAACGAAAAAAACAGTATTATTTTTGTACTTACATTTTCATACAGCTCTGAACAGTTCCAAGGCTTCTTTCAATACTACTTGTTTATAGCAGAACTACATTGTTTTATTTGTGTTATGATAAAAGTGCATTGACTGAAAGTGAGGCTAACGCCAAATTTGTGAGTTGTCATCACAGCATGTATTTCAATGGAGATGAACCATATGTTCTAGTAATAACTGTCTGAGAGGATTTCACTTTTGAGTGATTTTTTCTAACTTGTTGTGTCTCTAGGACAGGACATGAAGAGACATCTGTGAAATAGGAAACAGACAGCAAAAATACACTTTACATATTGTAACATTTAGCTGAAAGCAACAACCAAGACACATTTCCCATTGTTACATGCTTGCTGTTCCATATTTCCACATCCTTTATAATATTTCACATATAAATATTTGGTCAGCAACCCTGACATATAGTCTTAGAATCTCTATGACTAAGCCCATGATTGGGTGAAACGTGTCAATAGGCAGACTTGGGTCAGAACTTTTTGATGCTGTGCAATCTGCAATAAAGAGTTTTTCCCGCATTACTTGGTGTGCAGCTGTACTACCTGTTGGAGCTATGGCTATAAACCTTAGAAGAGCAGTTAGGCACACTTTTGCCTTAAATCAGCTTGAACAAAGAGATAGAGAATCATTCATGACCAGGAAAATATTTTTCAGTTAGCCAAAAATACTGTTCACATTGAAATCTAGTCAAGTGCAGAGTAATCAAATAGGAAAGGATGAGAGCAGCAATTTGCACTAATGGCTCATTCACACTGCTAAGAGCTGGCCCGTACAGATCCGTGCAGCGTGCACGGCCATAACGGGCCGTTCCCGGGAGTGACAGGTGCTGCGTGTGATTGTACTGAGCAGCCTGTTCTTCTCTATGAGAAGTCGCGGCCGTTCGCCGTCGTACGCTCACCAAAGCTGCACATCCGTGCGGGTGTCCGTGCTCAGACGCAGACAGGATCCATCCTGTCTGCGTACGGGTACGGACACCCGCACCCACAAGGATGTGCAGCTCGGGTGAGCGTATGGCCGCATACTCCCATAGAGATCAGGCTGCTGCATACAATCAAACGTAGCATCTGTCCTTCCTGGCAACGACCTAATACGGCCATTCACGCCACACGGATCTGTACAGGCCGGCTCTTAGCAGTGTGAATGAGGCCTAAAAGAGTCGAACACTAAAGAAGGCAGGTGTGGCTGCCCAGGGTACATAAATATTTTAAAATTATTCTAGATAGATACAGTTATACAAATAAAGCAGTGATATGGTTATTTACAAGTAGTGGATCATATATTCATGAAAACATATATAACAATCTGGATCCCCTTTAGCATTCAAAATAGCAGAATTCAACTAAATAGTAATCACATTGCCCGTCATTTTGTCAGTCAACCAAAACAAATATCTTGGGTCCTAAAACATTTAAGTCTTCTTAGACATTCATATATAGAAATACTCAATTAAGCAATTTTCAAGCTGCTAATGGTGATCATTCTGTTGTTCTTTCTATCCAACATTTATGTTGTATATATATTTATAGTAGTTTTATTGTTGGGTTGCAATTAGCAGTTTGAATAGTACTTCCCTTTGCCTTTATTACTGCCCATTAATCTTTTAAACCTTGTTACTGGCATTGTATTGATTTCTTCTCTAGTACTGGCAGTATTTTTAAGGAGGAGCTGATCATACTTCCGTCTAACAACATAAAAAAGGATTTAAAGGAAGGCACTTACCATAAAACACTCATATACTTTCACTTTACAAGAGAGTTAAACAAGAGAACAGATGTTTTTAAACTGCTTTGGTAAATGCCTGTGTATTTTTCAGGGGCAGTCAATACATTTAATGCTAATTGTATTGTACTTTTGTCAAAATAGTAGTTTATCTTGAAGTTAATTTCAGTTTTACTCGCTTTCAATAAAATAAGCCCAAGATACACTAATTATTGAGCTTATGTTTTAAAAGAAAAATGCATATGAAAATGAATATTTTGCCTTTGTGTGTGTGAATGCATATTTACACATATATATTTACACACACACACACATGTAGTAATATTCAGAGTGGTTCTGATTGATAGCCATCCGTGTTGAGAAAATAAAAGTTTTTCTTTTCTTCCTAAAAACACTCCAACAGAAACAGCGTATCTTCAGCAAATTAAACAAATAAACAAAACTTATCTTTAGCACAAGTTAGTCAATGGCTCGCCGCCTCAATAAATTTGTCCCATACCAGGGTTAGAGTCCCAGCCAAACCAAAAGGCACAGACGCCCTGCAGCAGTGTCTCAGTAGTCAGCAGATGTGTGTTCTGTTGTGACCCCAATCTCTTTTCTCACCCTTGTGCACACTAGCACCAATATCTCTTTATTCTGCAACACAGACTTTTTAACCCCGTTTTGAATTACTGATGAGATTTCCACTACTTCCTCATCATTTCTCATCCCTTCCATCTCATGAGGGTTGTCTGCTGCTACAGAGAGTGTGAACCCTTTACTATATGCTGGTCAGAAGCACCTCAGACATAAATAGCAAAAATCTTTTCAATTACATTGTTACACCTAGTGGGGTGCCTTTCATACACCATACACCAAATTAACTAATAAACATTGCACCAAATGGTTCCAGTCTTTTTGTCCTTTGTTGAATACAGCCTTATACACACTGTTTCAGCATTGTTACTCCACAGTACCAGCCGAGCTATCAGAGGAGGACAGCGACGCATGGGGTTTCTCAGCTGCCATTGGGATGTGCGGGGTCCCTTGTGTGTTTCTGTGCTTTTAGGGAGGCTGGGCGTCCTCCTGACAAACCTGCACCCAATTTGAAATCTTCTGCCCCCATGTGCTACAAGATGGAGACTCTCATAGTTTAGAGTTAGGACCGCACTATAAGAGGTGCCTTGGCGCAGCAGTGCGGCTTTCACATCCTCTGCAGAAGACGTGTATCCAAACCTCTGTTATTATCCTTAGTAGTGAGACAAGTTGTTTTAAATGCTGTTTTGTGAGTGTGCCATGATGCCTTTCTACTGTTTTACTATCAGAGGAGGAGACACAGAAGTGCATAGCGCCTGAACATTCAACAGTTTACACATTTATTTTAACATGTCTGTCATAAACGTAAACTCTAAATTCAAGGTCAGAATCTTTTTGGCAACCTTCGTGTTACTGAGTGTCTAGAGAGACTCATTGGCTGGAGCTTTAAAGGATGTGTTTCTTAAAATGACATCCTCAGACTCACTTTTAACTGACACCATACCCTGATGTTCTCCCAGAGTATTGCTATGTGCCATATCCACTATCATCCTCTCTGACTCAGCAACAACAAGCTGCCCCACAACTGTGCCAGGGACATTGTCAGTTAGGTATGCTACATCTTTAGTCTTGGCTAACTGCATTAACCCATTTTCAATATTGTGAAGATGTGGCTCTTCATTTAACAACATGGCAGCACAAAAGTTGTCTTGAGAAACCTCTAGCTTTGACACTTTTGGCCCCTTGATGGTTACTAGCAACACCTCTGAATCGCATGGCACCATTCCTAGGAGAATGTCACTTTCCTAAGTAGTAACCTACTACATTTATATCAGAAATTTGCCTTATGATGGTTTTACATCATTAAACATCACATCATTTTCAGATTCTTTTAAAACTTTTGTCTACCCACTGCACAGGGCACTGAACAGAGTGAAGTCCATCTCTAAACACAAAGCGGGCCCCTCCTACTGGGGTCACTCCCCCTTTCATGGCAAACAGTTTCAATGCCAATCTCTCCAAAGATTAAAGTTACCAGGGGACGCCGATCTGTCATTACCATGAGAACTCTGCAGAGCCAGCTCTTTCGCTCCCTCAGCCTCAGATGTCGGCTTCATCTTGACAGCAGCAGTGGCTCCTCTCCACTTCCTCCGGCTCCTCAGGTCTGCGGTGCGGCTGCCTGTGAGTGTGAGCTCCTGACGATGAGAGCTCAGCACAGCCGGTTTTGATATCACGGCCAGCTCCGCTGAGCTCTCATGACAGTTCAGTGTCCCCTGGTTACTTGGGAACATGGTGAGCATGTTCAGCCGACCCAAAGCCAGCAGAAGCAAGCCAATGTATGGCTAAACAGCTGAATCAGCTGTACAAGCCTGAAGTGAATAGCCAAACAGTGTTCGTCTCACTTCACTTCGGGTCGGTTATTCACATGGCTGCCTTCGGCAGCTGTGTGAATAACCCTCTTAATAATTAATTCCAAGTACCGAAGTGGGTGTTTCAGTGCAAACTAAGGCAGCTCAGTTTATCATGCTGAAAGCAGGTAATATTTAACTGTTTGCATTCATTTTCCATTTTTTCCTAACACAAGTTCATCATTGCCATTAAAATGAGTCTGTATTCTTGTAATGATAACTGTCACATACTTAAATATTTGTTTGGAGGGTGTTGCATTTGATAAAGTGGAATAAGGTGGTATATGCAGCATAGATATATGTCATACTTTTTTGGCCATTAAATGTGAAGACCTTTTTTTCAATATTATATTTTTCAAATCTACTTGGTAGAAAATGCAGGATGCCCCTTCAAAACATGGGTTTTGAAGACTGTTTTGTTTAGCTTTATCAAAGCTGAGCAATCACCCCCAGCCACATGCTTTCTGACCTTTCAGCATGCAAAATATGGGCACACATCCCAGTTTCCATGGAAAAATAATAGCTCACAAAATATTGTTAAAAGAATGCCCTAAACATTGTGCTATTTCATGCACAAGAAAATGTTCTTGAATTTGGCACAAATATGCATTTAAAGTTGAGCATTTTTTTCACGTAAAAATAGTTAGAGTATTTGTTTTAGTAATTTAGGCCAAATGTCTGTTTAGTTGTAGATGGTGTTTTTTTTTCTTTACAGAATCTACTATTAATGCATGCAGCAGTATTGCTCTGTGCCTCAGAAATGGCTAAAATCACTACTCATCCCAAAGGGGAAACAGCATTACCCTCCTTATTGATGCAATATATTGGAATTACAAAGGCAGTGCAATGTAGTAAACTCGCTTCACAAGATTATTAGTATTTTAAGAAAAAAAATGCTATAATTGATTTTTTCCTATTTAGACCATATTGTTTACATCTAGCTTTAAATACAATTCATTTTTTTGCAAAGAACGGTATAGTTACTAAGCCTTTGCTGATAAAATATCTCTCTAGACTTAAACAATATGGTAATAGCATGTAGCCACATAAAAATAATAATAGACAGTCCAAAGACTTCTGGGACACCTGCTGAAAGTGTTTACTCTCATGGCTGGGAGCAATTGCAGATGAGCATTACCTGGTATGCATAAATATTGATAAATTACTTCTACTAGATACACTGAGGAATTCTGTCTGTGTTAAAAATTCAACCTTGCCATGAGCGCTTGGATACAGACATTTTCTTCTCTCATATATTAGTTTCACTGCATAAGTTGCATTAGTGAAATAAATGAACTTTGCACGATATTCTATGGAATATTCACTAAAAAAGCATATCCATAGAAACTATACATTACTCTACAAACTTTATAATTTCAATCACTTACTTTATATTTGCACCTTTTATACACAGCATTTTTTTAGACCCTTCCATTAATAACGTATGGGCTGGTTCTCAATAGAACACTTTGTTGCTCCATGCAGGAGCCAGAGCTTTAGATTATTTAGAAACACACTGATGCAACATGAATGATAATAAACAATGCAGCTAAAATTGATTTGTACTTTGTTGACAAAAGCAGAAACTCATTTTATTATAGTAGTAGTTGTACTACAAGAAAATTAAAATAACATTACTGACAATATAGTTTAATATTTTTTTTCATTTGTATTACTATTAATATAATACACCTCTTCTATGAAAACACATATAGCAATTTTCTATAAATTACATCTGTATAAACAGTTCTTTCTGCCACCAGAATAAACTTGCAGTCTAAACACATCTGACAGCTGTCAAGCAATCTATGTACTGCACTACTAAATTAGGCATGATCTACTAATAATGAAATATAGGGGTCTATGCACTAAGCTGCCTTCTGTGGTACAGAGCAGAATAGAAAAACAGTTTAAAAAGTAGAAAACATAACATAGAAAATGATTGGGCAGAGCTAGCAGTGACAGCTAGCTCTGCCCAACTTTTTTCTATTGGCTGGGCAGTTCAGAATAAAAAAAAAATCACCTAGGAATGCATGAGTCCTATTGGCTATTTCACTTTGCAATAGCCAATAGCAAAATAGCTATTGCACCCGCGCTCTGCTACTGTCAATCACTACAAGGGGAGAACTTCAGGTCCCCTCTGCCGATTGACAGCAGCAGTGGGCGGGTGCAATAGCTAGTTTGCTATTGCAAATTGAAATAGCCAATAGGAATGTAGCTATGCATTCCTATGCTTTTTTTAAATTATTCTCATGGCAGCCAACGGCTCCGTCAGAAGAAAAAAAAAGACAGCAGTGCAGGGAAAGGTTTACTCTGCTCGATCGAGCAGAGTGAACCTTTCTGGGAGAAAGTGTTTCTCTCCCGGGCGGCTGGGAGCCGCTATCTAATAGCGTGAGACTCCCGGAGCGTCCGGGAGAGTTGGGCTGTCTGGAGATCAGCGTCCCCGTTTACCTGGTAACCAGGGACACTGATATGTCTGTGCAAGTGGCCGGAGCCAGCCGTGAGATGATGGCTGGCTCCACCCAGCAGTCAGTAGCAGGCTGTCGGCTGGCCAATGGCCGTCTGTTCGGCTGGCCAATGGCCATCTGTTCGGTCTCTTCGGCTATTACCTCGGCTCAGTCGAGCCGAAGCATATGCCTTCGGCTCGACTGGGCCCCTCGGCCAACTTCGAGAGCTGTACGGGCTATAGTGAATAGCCCATACAGCAGCCCTTCAGTTCTACTGAACCGAAGGGGTCCTGGGGCCGAAACTAGCCGAAGGATCAGCCGAAGCTACGGCTAGATCCTTCGGCAGCTTAGTGAATAGACCCCTTAGTTTTTATAATGGTTATCATTTCTCTACAATTTTATAAGGTGGATGAGGCTGGAAGCATTTCCAACCATTGTGCATTGAAGCATTTCCAACCAAGTGTCCCCTCATGTCAAGCATTGAGCTCTGTTAGACCTTGGTGTTAACTGAGTGCTTTTGCCTTTTCATGAGCAGAACTGAGAATTTTCATTTGGTTGAGCTATCAGTGAAAACCAGCATTTGGCAAAATGCATTAAAGTCAATAGGAAAGGGACATGTAAGGTAGTTTTGGTGTTTTTAAAACATTTGTATGGGCTTTACATACTCTTTTAAAGTGGATTTTCTTTTAGGGGCATGTTGAGTGCACCTAGAAAGAAATGCATTGGCAGTTTATCAATACAACCATTCATTCATATTATTTTGGTACAATCAAGCAAAACTATGTTACATAGCTAACTCTGCTGCCTATATTTTTAAACTTAGTTACAGTTGTTGGTCATGTCGGCACTGACTCGCTGATAATCACTGGCTCCACCTCAATACAGACCTAGCTTTTATGAAGCAGCTATACTGTACTTCCTGCTGCTGCAATTGTAGTCTTGTAAGGTAGGCTATTATGGTACACATATGGCATAAGTCAGGGGTCAAAATCTCAAGTCCTGAGATACTAGCCCTGCTTTAAGAGTTACTCGCCACCAGTTGCCCACCTAACCCCTACCCTGCCCTTAACCCGCCCCTAAACACACCCTCTTAAATAATCTTATAAATCACACTGTTAGATGTTTTATGCAAAATAAAGTTACAAAAATAAATATTAACCATTTTGTAATTTTCTGATACATTTGAATTTCTGAATTCAAATGTATCTGAAAGTTTGGATGCATTCAAATTCCCTAATGGCAACAGTATACAAATTGAATTGTATCCAAATTAACTCTGCACAGGATGTAGCCATATTACAGTAGTATCCCTATAAAATAGTGGTTTGGGCAGCTACATGGAAAATGAGGTCCAATATTGAGAAATGCAAAGTCAAGCACTTGGGTACCACAAATATACACCCTTATTAGGAGGGTCTGATAAGTGGACAAGGACTTGTCGATATTTGTAAATTATGCAATGCCAAGCTGTAGCAAACAAAGCCGGCAGAATACTCTTGTGCATTAAAAGGAACATATATTCAAGAGATAAAGCAATAATTGTACTCTTTAACAAAACACTGGTATTACCTCATCTTGAATATGCAGTTCGGTTTTGGTCACCAATCCATAGGAAAGATGTTCTTGAATTAGACACAGCTTGAGCAAAGTGTAACAAAATTAGGGAGGCCAGGCACCTCAACTATGATAAAAGATTACTGATTACACTTATTTACTCTGGAGAAAATGTGCTTAAGAGGGAATATGATCACAATGTACAAATATATAAAAGGTGATCATAGTAATTGTACTAATAAACTGTTTACTCTGAGGCCCCTCAAGTTGGAGGAGAAGAGGTTTAATCTTAGATTGCAAAAGTGGTTCTTTACTGTTAGAGCAGTGGAAATGGGAAACTCTCTTACCCAGGTAGTGGTATCAGTGGAGAGTGTTGATAATTACAGAAACATTTGGATGTCTTCCTCAGAGAGCACAATATATAAGGCTATGAGAATGCCAGGAGACTAAAACTCATTTATACACGCACACACACACAATTACATAGACATATGGGTTGAACTGGATGGGGCTGTGCCATTTTCAACCTCATCAACTATGAAGGTTTTCAAGATCTGGCAGGCTTGTGCCACCACACATTCTCATTATCTATTGGTTTATATTTCAGTCAAGGTCTGGAAAAATTGGATATGAGTTTTCTAAAGAGATGGAAAAGGAGTGTGATATCTGTATTGGGGATGCCTGGAATAAATATACAAATTTGGGGAGTTTGTACATTTTATTAACATAAATACATTCCAAGCACATTAATGTGGAGGATCCCCATGTTTTAAGGTCCAGTTTGACTTTGAATAGCAAGGAAAAGTAATGTAGAGAGTATAGTTGGCAGAGGACTCTGGGTATGTAAAATATGAGGTATTGAAAGCACGGAAAACATTTTTTAATCCTTGCAGTGGGGCTACCTCTGTACTGCAAGTGTTAAGTGCTCATTGTTGTCTAGCTGTAAAAATAAAAAAAGTTATGCTCATCTGATTCTTGGAGCCAAATTGCTCTTAGACCAGTCCCTGTATCCCGTCTCCTCCTTCGTTGCAGTGATATGTCCCTCTGCGTCATCACATCCTATACACAATGTATAGGACGTGATGACTCGTGAGACCTTAGAACGCTGCAGCGGAGGGGAGAGATTGCATGTAAGGAGAGTTTGCATGTAAGATGCATGTGATTCTTTGAACTAAGCACATGACAACAATTACTGCGTCAAGAGAGTGCAAGGATTTTAATGAACGTTGAAAATTCCTTTTCTCACATTGTGATTTTTAAAGAAACTCAAAAGCCTATAGTTAAAAATGTGCAATTTTTAAGAAGCCAACTCATGCCTAATCTTCCTTTATAAGTCTTAGTTGTAAACCCTTTACATTTTTTTCAAAATCAGTACAAAAAAGGAATGTCAAGTGATTTGTAGTTGATTGATATTTATTGTCAAAGGCAAGTAAATGTATTATAGACAGTCACTGGATCAATCAGGCCTGCAACTCCATGCATTATTTTTAAACATCTGTCACTATCAATCTAAATGGCCTAAGTGACAGTTCTTCAACACACAGAGAAGCATATGTCAGCAGCAAGTGTTAAAAATCCAATTGGCACATTAATTTGACTTTGCATCACATGTGATATACTTTGTTATATTTTGATTTAACTCAGAACAGAGTGTGAAAAATGTGTAACATTTTTTTATGTTTTATTCCACAGTATGTGTTATATTTACTTACCTGCATCTACAGATATGAAATGGAAATAAAGACAATTTAAATAAAATATCTCCTTGTTCTTCCTGTAATAGGCCCCCTCTAGCTAGACACTTGGATTGTAAGATCAGGTGACATAGGAAAAGTTGAATTCTTATTAGATATAATTGCCTAAAACATTCTAAATCTGACAACGTGAAACTTTTAGCATAAAAATGTTAAAATGGAACACTTTGTGATAGATTAATGGGGCACCAAGGCACCACATCTTTATATATTTACAAAGAGATACCTATAAAAGTGTTTTTTTTTCATGGTGCCAAGTGACAAAAGGAAAAAATGAACTATGTTTAAAGATATAATTCTATTTTACAAAATTATAGAAAAAGCATTTAATAATACTAAAATTATTCAGTGCAGCAATTTATAATTACAAAACATTTTGATCCTGTCTCTGTTTACTGCCAATATGTAGGGAAGATGTATCTGTCCTCGTATGTAATAAGTTGTGCTTTTGTACCAAGATAAGTGGGCTGCAGTGTTTTTCCATTTTGCCACATGGGGACTCCATGCTTCCTATGTTAAAGTTGAGGGGTATGCAAATGTTGGACCTCCTTTGTGGTGGGGGTCACCACTACAACCAATGGAGACCTGGGTGCCTGTGTGATAGTGGAAGTCTACGCATCTGCAGTGTTCTTGTCCGCACTGCTAAAGACATCACACACCGTGATCACTAGGCAGCATTACGGAAGTAGGTGGAGATAAAAAGAGAAGTGAGCAGTCACCACAATGTCTGTGTGCCACGGCTGCTAGTGGTCATGGGACACATGTGAAGAATGAGATATGGCATGGATATTCATTTTAAGCTAGATAACAAAGATAAATTGGTTGGTGCTAAGCGCTAGCTAATACATTCCAATATATTTTAAAATAATCATCTATCATTCACGGGCAAGGCCCTCCTTACCATCTTGTCTTGAATTGTATTGTGATTGTAATGTCTTCCTTATATTGTAAAGCGCTGCGCAAACTGTTGGCGCTATATAAATCCTGTATAATAATAAAAATAATTTGAAGTTCAGATGCCTCTGTTTGTCCCCCTGAAGCTCGACACTAGGGATTTGTTTAAGCCTCTGGGATGTGATGCTCATTATGCACATTATCCACACCAATAACAAAGAAGTGTTTTGGAATTGTTATGTATGTAAACACCTGTATAGTGTTTGATTTTGTTATGCTATATTGACTGCGTATTTGTAGTCAAGATTACCTCTGTCTTCCTGATGAAGTTCACTGAGAAATGCATTGAAATTTAGCTGCCCTTTCCCTGCTGACTGAATTAGCTATATACAACATCCCACACAGTGCCATGAACCAGTGTTGCCTTTTCATGCAATGCTTATTGGCAGGTATATATGTAAACTTAATAGAAGGTATTATGAATGGCTTTCAGAGGTATTGTATGTCTAGATTTGTTTTGTTATTAGACATTGCCACAATTAATATTTTTTTTATAGTATTAAATACTTTCATATAATTTTGTATAATGAAATTACATTTTTTATATAGTTTATTTCTCTTCTTGTCACTTGGCAGTCTAAAAGTCCCATTGTAAATTCAATGTGTGATAATAGTGATAGTAGGGAGAATTTCATTGTTATAAGCAGTGCATGTAAAAGTAGCAGAACATGCATGTATGCAAAAGAAATATGGTCTGCATTTAACAGTGCATAGACCGATCACTAATTTCTTATCAATCAAATGTTATGTAACTATCATGTGTGTTCAGTTGCCTGCCAGTGTTTTGAGATTTGTGAACACTGAAACAATTTGCTTCCTTTTTAAAGGGATAAAAGGTCCTTACTTTGTAGATATATCAGACACGTTGGAATACAGTTTGTAATACTTTTCAGGTCAAATTAAAATTATATTAAAGTAACCCTGTAATTGTTTCCTGCTAAGCCAAGAAACACAGATATAGAAATAAGTATGTTTCTATTTGGGCATCGTTACCACCTTATCAACCTGCAGCTGTAGCTCCATGAAGATTTCACTTTCTGGAACTTGGTATTTGCAGAGAAAGGAAGGAACATTCTCCATCTGACAGTGCTTGGACCTAGTAATAGGTCATTTGGGCAAATGATTACATTGTGGATGGGTGGGGGGAGTATTAAGTCCAATGGGTCCAAACCCAGTTTTTTCTTTCATGAAAGGTCAGAGAGAAGACAAGTGCTGCCAAGTTAGAAACAGGCACCTTGTGTTTCCTGTTTCCTAACATCTCAGCTACTTGGCTTTGTTGGCCCGAATTAGAGATTTCCCCTAAAGTAAATGTAAACCCTAACAGAACGACACATATTTTGGTAATGCACTGTGTATCATAAACAAGTGCCACTTTTAAAAATGAAATACTTGTTTTGCCCTATTTATTTGTTGTTGCTGACCTCATGCAGCCTCTTTGCAGCTACTTCCCACATACATTAAATCCATGCACTCAAGTGATGACTGCATGGCATTTCTCAGGACAGATTTCCTGATGAGGACAAGAGTGGACCATGCCTGTGCCATATATGTGGAAAATGCCCCTTGTAGTTAGGAGCCTGTGTGACAGGGTGACAATGCAGGAAAGCAGTTAAGAGACAGGGTAAAGTCTTGTTACTTTATAACTGGAAAGGTAGGAATAAGTACCTTCATAGCAGGTGAGCCATCATTTTTTTGGAAGCTGCAATTTTTAAAAATATTAAACATTACTTTTGAAACTACATTAACTTATTAAAGCTTATACAGTATGTGATTTCAGTGATTGGGTATACATGTACCTTAAAACTTTATTTTTTCAAGAAACTGAT